>NC_135095.1:19980000-20137500 GCF_051107435.1 Chaetodon auriga | reverse complement strand
TTATTAGACTACTCGTGCATTCATGTTTCACTGTTGAGCTGCGGCTTTATAAACAGTTAAAGGTCACAAGATAATCCGAGGCATCTGAAATATTTTTCTTGACTTTTCTTGAGCCAAACTGAATCCTGGTTCAGGCTTGAAGACAATAGTGGTTTAAAGAAACAACACTGACGGCTGGACAGTGGGAGACTTGTGGGTTTGTCATGTTAACGTCACAAACTTTATTGACCCAACTGTCTCCTCTGACATCCTTTCTACATCCCTTTTGTTCAACAGAATCATATAGAGATAAAAGATTCCGACGAAGAAAATTTAATTGAATTCCTGGCAGCGTGAGAAAGCTTTAAAACAGCTTGTAGATGTTTTATGTTAGGAAATGAAATGGAAATGCTCAATTTACGAGCCCATAAATTGCTAACTTTGTAATCTGGTGCTAATTATGCAAAAAACAGAGACAAACGTCTTCATGAACTATTGTTGATTTCCAGATGAGACTCTTCAAAGAACTGTACAGGAAATTAATTGAACAGCAAGATGTAAGAATAAAAAATGAAAACATCCAAATGATTAAAACAGTTTTCAAAATATTTCTAAAGACGAAACAGGTGTTGTTTGAGTCCTTTAAACAAAGGCCAAACACAGTGGAGCTTTTGTGCAGCTGTGTTTTCTGTTGAGGACGGTTTTTAACATTTCCATCTTTTACCATGTTTCTGTGACCTCTGACCTCTCTGAATGACTGAAACATAAAAATAATTCCTGTCTCACAATAACTCTTCTGTCCACTTCTGTCTTATCGTTGTCATGCTCACACACTCCATTGTCTTTCTTATCTGTATTGCATTTCTTATCAGTGACCTGGATCCCAGATCACAGCAGCCACGGCATTGTGATGCCAACCGGCTGCATTACCATCATCCTTTCAGCACTTTTACGTTTCTGAGTTTATGTTGAGGTTTGGCATCTTGGCTCATTACTTCAGTCCGGTTTAAAATGAGCTGCAGCTCTTCCAGCTCTGATAGAAACAGCACTTTGAGCAGCCACAGAAGAAGCTCAGACTCTGAAATCTCTCCTGGTTCATGTGAAAGTCACCGAGTGATATTCTCCAAACACAGAAGAAACTTTAAATCAAATGAAATCAAAAATAGCAAACAATGACTCACAGCTCTGGCTTTGCATTACTTGTTCTGGGTAATTGTGCAATTGCTTTAGTATAAATTCAGTATGACTCACCTCGGCCTCATTGTGTTCTGCTGTTAGAGCGTCACAAAGTTCAGGCTTCAATCAAAAACACACATTTTCTTTAGTATAAACAAAGTAGGAATATCAGCTGTGCGTCACAATTAGCTGTGTGTGAACCGTCAAATAACAACAAGCTAATTGAATGACTATGTTAAGTTTCTCCTCACTGACTCACTGATGACCGAAATATTTCAGCTCATTCTTCTGTGGGAACGACAACTCTTCCACACCATCGTCTGTACTGTAATGACTAACCTACACAGCTAAAGTGAACGTGACAAGAAGTGGTGGTAGAGGAAATATTCAGACATTTCACTTTAGTAAATTTTAATAAATACTTCATTACTAGTAGTCCTATATTGAAAAAAGGGTTCAAAGTTTAAGTACTCAATACAGATTACAATCAGTGAGCTTTAGAGATGCTAGTTGGTGGAATTTGTTATCTTTGGACTGTTTCCCTCTTTTTCTACTCTTTATGCTAAGCTAACTGGCTGCAGGCTGAAGCGTCATATAGCCACTGTGAGGTCACCTGTTGGTTTGTGGCCTACAGTTTTGAAGGCTTAAGTTTGGCGTTCCTGTTTTTTTTGGAGTGACCATATTTGGATGAGAGGGTGGAGCTGGGGAGGATGTGCATTACTACACCTAAATCCTGATTGGATCTAACTGAGGACACATGGACGTGTCCTTGTGGTGACTCAGTGATTTTTAACTCAAACCCTGCTTTATCTATTTTAATCTAAATGGGACCAAACCTTACGAAATGAACATCATGCTGTGTGGAAGAAGATTTGAAACTAGAGATTGAGACCATAAATTCAGCTGGAACCTGTTCATTGAGGTGATGAATCAAGTGAAAAGTAGAGTCATTTACTCATAAACTTCCATACAATCAACTTTTTTTGCAACCAGTGGAGTCTCCCCCTGCAGGCCATTAAGAATGCAGTTTTAGGCCATTTCTGCATTGGCTTCACTTTTCAGACCCAGAAACTCAGTCCACTGTTTATACTGTCTATGGCACCTACATTACCCAGAATGCAACATGAGCACCAACAGTTGTATAACAGATTCAGGTGTGTTGTGCTAGCAGCAGCCTGTATTCAGCAGCAGAAATTAGGATCAGCTACTTCTTTCTGACTCCACACCAACGATGTGTTTCAGTTTCTAAATTTATGTCTTCAATGACGCTGACTGTGCTGTCCTCACAACACGTGTCTGTGTGCTGCTAGACAGCTAGCGAACCACTTAAGCAAACTCCGTACACAAGGCTTTCTTTTCTTGTTTTTATGGAGCCATCTTATAGTCAACATGCCAGTTATTGAGACGACAATGGTGACAAACGTTGACAAATGGTAACTGTAACATACAGAAAAATACAATTAATATCTATAAGAAATGTGGTATGCTAACACGAACATGTAGCTAATACACGCAGCTAACAATGGCATCCGCCAACGGAAACACAATTGACTTACCAAACACTAATTCATAACATTTGTGGCCTCTATGTAAGTGCTTTGTACACATAATACTTACAAAGACGAACATTTCCCGAGGCTCAAACGCTTTAGAGTCAGCACAGCTCACTATGAGGGTTTTAATGATGTTAATTTTTGCCGTACCGCTAGCTCTCGTGAGGAAAACCAAAGATTGTCTATTGATTGTGAGGAGCACCCACTCTACGGAAACCAAACGATCTTTTACGAAGGGTGTCTCACTCTGACATTTTTAACCATAACATTTTAACAGTTTTTAACCATGAAAGTAACTTATTTATTTAAACATTCTGAACTTACTTGTGACCTTATAACTTAAAGTTAACCAAAGGCATGACACTGACTCAAATGACATCACCCGAGGTAATTGATCAGACTTCACACAGCTCCGTCGGGATTTTTCACAGTGCAATAGAACTCATTGTAGTTTCAACAGCTGCAGTTGTTGAATCCAGACAAACAGCTGCTTTATTTCAATAAACGCGACAAAGTTCTGATGTATTAACAGGCGAGCTGCATGTTTTTATGTATGTCAGAATATCACCATGAAACTTCTTCTACTTTGACATCTTTATAGAGAGACTGACGATAGAAACCTTCATATGAGGAAATACAGTGACTGAGTTTGGTGACTCAGAGGCTACGAATGCTCATCAATGACACTTAGAAATATCTGTGGCTTCGTCTTTCAAGCCTGGGCCCAGTTGCTGAGTCATAACAAAAGGCGTTTATTGATGAACAGAAAATCACCTTAACAGAGAGAACTCCTTCAAAGTGAAAGGAACCAAAAAACACCACTGCAGAAAAAGTAGCAAAATAACGGCAAAACACAATAAACACCACAAGGGCGAGAACTCACTCAGGAGGCAGAAAAACAGAAAGAGTCTAGGAGCAAACTCACTAGAAAGAATCACACAGCAAGCAAACACTGGAGACGCACGGAGAGAGAGACTGGTGATCAAGACAGGAGCTAGACTAGTATGGCAAGTGCATAGAGAATATTCTGGCACAGGAGTCAAACTGGAGCTGGCTTAAGAAGCCGGTTGATTAGCCGATGAGGCGCAGGTGTGTCTAATGAAGCCCACACCTGAGGAGATCAGGCCTGCCTCTCTCTTGCGCTCAGCCTACTGACAGAGGGGGAGGAAAGAAAACACCGTTAGACCAGGGAGAGAACACACAGGAACCAAATCATAACACAGCACGTAATGCTGTCGTGGATCATCGTGTAGTTGTTTAAACTCCAACCCTTATTTTCGCCTGGATGAGTCACAGCAACTCAGAGTGAAGTGTGACGACACGCATGAACACAACACATGAAACAAAGACACCTCAGAGCACTTTGAGCCACTATGCTGTTTTATATGCTGAATGTCACAAACTAAAGCTTCACTCTGGAATCCCAAATAACACCAAAAATTCACATATTTTACAAGGAAACATGAATTTTGAGTCATTCTGATTTTAAAAACTTATTTTTTTACTTTCACACATTTTTAGTGCTGATCACAGAAAGTCAAACTGTCACACAAACCAACATTCAAACAATCAATGCTTTTATTTTTTTTAAGTTTCCTAGGCTTGCAGATGTGGGAGGAGCCAGAGAACTAGACTCCACCCCCACATGAAAGCTTAGTTACAAATGATATGTTACAAATTTTAACTGCAACATAGTAAACTTTTACAAACAGAAAATCACAAAAACATTAAAAAAAAATCTTATCTCAAGCTTCACTTAATTTTTTTCTGGAGCTTTCAACCACATGCGTCTTCCTCAGCGGTTTGCTCAGTTCAAATGTATCAGCTGATGAAGACTGTGAGCTGCAGTTGAAAGCCACACCAGTCAGTGGATCTCGAGCAAAGACTTGTTTTGTCTCCACGCATTTTAGGAGCTCACGTTAGACCTGTGGAAACAGCTCGTTCTGGTCTCGAGTCTGTCAGGATGTGGATGATGTTCGTGCAACGCGTTGACGAAGGATTATCATTCCAGCAGAATCCGTAAAAACAGAACGAGTGAAAAGAAAACAAACAAAAACACTAAGAATGTGTCGAAAACCTCTGCATCTCCGTCTCAAACCCCATTTACACTGAGTCATTTTACGCGTCCTGTTTCAGAGAATCATGTGATCAAAGTGTAACTGCATCAAAGAAGAAAGCGAGGTGTGTCACACCTGATTCTGGATTTAAAATATCACAGTGTTTAAATACTCTGCTGCAAGTCAAAGTCCTTCATTCAGATGCTTTACTGAAGTAAAAGTACAAAACTATTGCATCAAAATATACTTAAAGTATTCATTACATAGAATGGCCCATTTCAAAATAATGTGTTCATCACTTTAATGTTTTAGCTGGTAAAGGTGGAGCTAATTTTAATGCAGGATATACAAGTTTTATATTCAGTATATATATATAAAGTTATATTCCTACTACTTATGCTGCTGTCTGTAACGCCCTAATTTATAGGGGATTAATAAAGTCTCATCTTATCTGAATTTCCCTCCAGGGATCAAAACTCTCTTAATCTACAAATATCACAACATATGTTTTGTCGTATTAATCAGAATCTGCAAAGTAACAACAGTTATCAAATAAATGTCATGAACTAAAAACTACAATATTCCCCTTGGACATGTAGTGGATACAAGTATTTAAGGTAGCAGGAAAGAGAAAATCCTGAAGTAAAGTACAAGTACCTCAAAACCTCTTCAGCTACTGCCGATTTGAATACAGCTGTAAGGGTAACAGTGCCACCTTCTGGACTGGAGTGCGTCCAACGCGACTGGATGTAGATGAAAGTGTGCAAAATTTGGATTCAATCCAGATATGAGACACTTGAAATGAGACATGTAAACAGGGCCAGAATCTACGTACAAACGTTAGAAACATTATTCAGCAAACACGTTTCTCACAGTCTACAGGATGAGGAGAGAAGGATTGTCACAGTAGCCTGTATTTACAACAATATGTACACACATTTACTGTACACACACACACACACACACACACACAGAGCTGTGTGTGACTTACATTCATTTCCAGGAGACTTAGCACAAGTCTTCACTTTAAAACTGAAAGATTTACCTTCTGGGGTTTTGAATTTCGTCCTTATAACTAAGACAAGTCCTCACAATGTGACAGTGTGGACAGGTTTATCTCGCCCCAACATGAATAATGCACACATACACACGAGCGATATTTTTGTAAATGTACTACAATAGTACTAATGACTTTCCTTCCTCCATTTCAGTTTTTGGGTGTGAAATGGAGAGAAAAGATGCATTTTTATACTTAGTAAATTCAATTAACTGCTCTTTTTTATGGGAAGTTTTCCTTTGAGACAACTTTATTGATAAAACAGGAAGTAATCCTTTGACGGAGCCGCCTGTGTTTTTCACTGGACGTCCTTCATCAGCTGAACACGAGTGTCTTTCCTTTCGCTCTTTAATCCTGTTTGTCTTCTGATTCCTGTTCTCAGTTTGTCAGATCGACTCTGTGACAAAACTCACACAGACGCTGAACTTTTCACACACACTCGCAAAGACATATTAGCTGTGGACACACACACGCACGTAGCGCTCCGCAGCATTTGGTGGGCTGCTCAGTAACACGACGATGTGAGTCGTGTCATTTTTCAAAATGAAAGCTGCTGACTGCTCATAACGTTTGTGTGAAGTCCAAGATGAAGTCTTTGACTCACCTGCCAAAAGTCCTGTTAGCACTCCCTACAGGCTGTGGTGCTCATTACTGCCACTGGACAGAACAGCTGCTGATGACTTGCCCGTTAAAGTCTGTCCTGAGGGTGGCACTAGAGGAAAGGTCATGTGGTCACTAAAAACATGAGGATAACGGATAATGATCAGGCGTGTGTATTTGTTTTTGGGCCCCTGCTGACCAACCCAAGTCTTAAAACCTGGTTTTTGACCCCCACCCCCACCCCACAGAAAAACAAAGAGACCATGAACTGAAGACAAGCAGAATTTAGGTGTTCATGACCTTTGGCCTTTGGCAGGTGAGAACTTTAAACCTTGTGTGTGTGCTCGTGTCAGTTCAGTGATGAGGAACAACAAACACCACTGAATGTTGTGTCTCACTCCTTCTTCTTCCTCTCTCCTCCTCTTCTTCCTCCTTCATGCTTCCAACCACCACCAGCGCCTGCGTTGAGTCACAAGACTGTTTCTCCGCGTCCTCGTCGTATGTTGAGTCCATCACGTTCGGCCTTGACCTTCCTCCAGCCTCTCTTCCTCTCCTCCTGGAAAGTCTGGGTAGGCCAACAGCCTCGCAGGTGCGTTTGGCAAGCACTGCCAGCTCCTGCCGGGCAAGTGGGTTGAAGACGATGTAGAGCAGGGGGTTGATGCAAGCCGGCAGTGGAGCCACAAGAAGCAGTACCCCCTTCGCTGCCTCCGGCCCCACGGCGGAGAGACGTAGCAGGGAGGAGAAGGAGAGGAAAGCGACAGGGAGGTAGAGGAGGCAGTCTGAAAAGAGCAGCCAGGCTACATGTCGAGTCAACGCCACCTCCTCTTCAGTGGCGGGTGGAGCTTTGTGGGCCCGGCAGTAGAGGCGAGTGTAGGCGACCGTCATGAGGAGGAAGCACAATGAGTCGAGGAGCACCAGGGAGACTGTGAAGGCCAGGGAGGATGAGGAGGAGGAGGAAGGCAGCGGCAAACAGAGGGAGGTGCTACTATGTCCGGCCACCAGGGGGGGCAGTGTGACGGCCAGGCCCAACAGAAAACACAGATGGACAGCCAGACGGATGGAGAGCGGTGAGGGGGAGCGACCTGCAGGGGAAGGACAGTGAGATCAAAACCCGGGGAAAACTTTCCAGGTGTGTGTGTGTGTGTGTGTGAGTGTGTGTGTGTGTGTGTGTGTGTGTGTGTGTGAGTGAGTGAGTGAGTGAGTGCGCATGTTTTTCACACCATTGTGTCCGTCAGTTTTGTGGCAGCGTGCAGTGGCGGCCAAGCATCGCTCCAGAGCTGCAAGGGTGAGCAGGAAAAGGCCCGTCTGCGAAGCGAAGACACACAGGAAGCCGCTGAGTCGACACAGGAAGCTGCTCTCCCACCTTGCTCCGTACCTGCAACATGAAGAGTCCCAGAACTGACTTCCCCTTGAGCTAAGAGATTCTTATTTTGAAATTTCTCCTTTATTAAGAGTCTTTTAATAGCCTTTTCAGTGTGATGATTGCAGATTAAAGTAGATCAAGTCCCCCAGGGTCCCTATTATTTGGTTTTGTACCTCCAGAAGCTGCCAAATGTCCAGGCGTCCACCGCCGCCAACCAGCCGCTCCAAACTCCCATCAGGCCATTCACCAGGGCCAGTAGACCAACTAGCAGCTTGGGCGGTGTCAGCGAGGAGGCTGGGGAAAAGAAAACTGACAGGAGGACCAGGCTGTTGCTGACCAACGAGAGCACCGCGATGAGCCACATCCCCCCACGGATCAACCAGCTGCCGAGCAGATGGAGGCAGGGGCGGAAAGGTCCTGCAGGACGATCAAACCAAAAATCACTTTACGATCAATCCATAAATCATCAATAAATCCTTTTTAATTAATGTGATGTTTCTTGTGTCTATGATTTTCACGACCGGTGTGAGAGGAGGTAGTAAATCACTGAGGGTGGGGGCAGGTAAGGATAACCTTGTCTCCTTCACTTGACTGTAAATAATCGTAAATAGTATTTTATAGGTGTTATATGTAATATGTGTGGAAGTTTAGTGATAATCTGACATATATTTAGTATTAAACCACTGCAGTAGCAGTTCAGACCTGCAGCTTTAGTTTTAAGGTGTGTGTGTGTGTGTGTGTGTGTGTGTGTGTGCGCATCTCCGGGTGTGTGTGTGTTACCTGGTGTAGGGCTGCAGTGGACAGAGTGTTGAAGTTTGGGTTGATCTTCAAACTCCAGCAGGAAAGCATCCCAGTCCTGATCTGCTGTAAAGACACCACAAGGACAGCAGTCAGTATTTACAGACTTTTATTTTGAAATATCACTCATTTGCTCATCTCACAATGTTAACGACTCCTCACAGCTCAGTCTCCAGTGTCATGGCGGTATTTAGCAGAAAAACCAGCATAAGATGCCAATTAAGACTAAGGGTTAGGTAACAAGCTGCGCCATTCCTCCACCGGCAGACACTGATATCATGATGGGACACTCTGAGCTGCTGATGCTGCGTCGGACTCCAAGCGGCTCTGATTAAATAACTGATGATCAACTCTGAAACAGGCAGTGGGAAGTGCTCTCTTTGCTTTGGAGGTGACGGTGTGTGTCTGCCGTCACCTTGGCTGGACAGGACGGAGGTCTGTTTCCCAGTAGAGTCTGCTGCCTCCTCTCTCTCCCAGGATGAACCTCCTCCTCTCCTCTCACAGGAGACGAAGGCACAGCACTGGAAGGCATAAGGAAGCTCCATCACCCTGAACACACACAAAACCACTTTTTCATCTTTGCTATTGAACAGCAGATGTACTAACACGCTCAGATAAACAAGCAGAATGTCCCTTTAAACACTGTCCGACGGCCACAACAGAGATGTGCGTACGTGTGTGTGGATGTGTGTGCGTGTGTGTGTGTGTGTGTGTGTGTTCACCTGACTCTGGGCAGGTCCTCTCGGGGTATTAACTCCATCAGCTGTGTGTTTCCAACCAATCGCAGGTGAGTTAAACCATGCAGACCAATCAGAGGCAGAGACGACAGCTGATTGGATGACAGGTCACTGCAGAGAGAGATAACATCAGGATGTTTCCATGACTACCATCACTTTGGGGACATCTCGAATCTGCTCTGTCGTCCCGAAGGCTCGTTTTATGTGCGTATTTACGCATTAGCCTTACTGACCACTCATTTACCCATTCACACACACATTAACACGCTCATCAGCAGCAGATGCTAACAGCTGTCTCGACACTGCGAGCTAACGGGGAGGTTTCCTCACTGAGGAGGTCACTCACAGTTTGGTCAGAGCGGGCAGAGCGGAGAAGGAGTTCGGCTTCATTGATGACAGTCTGTTCCATGATAGGTCGCTGCAGAGAGACGGAGTTAGAGAACTTACCCAGAATCAGTTTGAGTTCACTGTATCTCTGCATGTTAACATGGATTAAACAGCAAAGCATCACGAGCTGTCATTTAACAGCCAGTCTTTGTTTGTAATCCCAGGATTAAAGGACGTGTGTGTAAATTATAATACTCTTATTCCGCTAATACTGTAATAACATAAGTCACGATGTTCAGAGAGGCGTCACTGAGGATGAAGGAGAACACGGTGAACGTTAATGTGTTACTTGATTGATGTCATCACCTCCAGGTTTTTAGTTTAAAAGGAAATTTAACTGTTGTTATTAATACCAGATGTAAATAATATTGCAGTATATAAGGTCATTAAAATCAGATCTTATTGCTTCACCAGCCACAACATCAAAGTGATGAACACATGAATGCTTTAATTATTATAGTTCAATAAAATCATAAACATACACCTAACCCTACTTTTACTTTTGGTACTTCAAATTTTGCTGCTAATACTGTACTTTTGTTGAATATATGACTTTTACTTGAAACAGAGTATTTCTTCGGAGTATCATTCATAGTATTTCTGTGTAGATTTCTGACTCTGAGCCAATCTATGGCATCATACCATCAACCAGCAGACCACCTGCATCTGTGTGTGTTTCCATTTGGAAGTATTTAAAGAGGGCATCCTCGGATCACTGCTGAGGATCTCCAGCCTAATTAAACCTGCAGACTGAGAGTGTGTGTGTGTGTGCGTGTGTATGTGCATGTGTGTGTGTGTGTGTGTGTGTGTGTGTGTGTGTGTGTGTTCTTACAGAGAGCGCAGTGACATCAGACCGTGGAAGGTGTTCTCCTCCAGTTCCTCTATCTCGTTATGGTGCAGATCACTGCGAGACACACACACACACACACACACACACACAGATATTTCTGAGTGATTTGACTGGTCAAACATAGACTAACCCTAATTATTCCCATAATTAACAGCTGGCTGATCAACATGAAATGATGAAAGCGTTAAAAGATGAAACTCACATCTTCTGAATGCTCTCACAGCCAGAGAAGCTGGGAAGAGTCTGGATCTGATTATAGGAGAGATCACTGCGGAAAGAAAGTGTCAGCTGTCAACACTGTGCAAAAGTCCAAGGAACACTGAACGCATCACGGTCAACACGTCAACACGCGGCAGACGAAGCATCGTATTAAAAATATTAAGTATCCAGCATCTGATGTTTTTCTGCCGGCAACATGCCGTGATGCCGGTCAGTCTGTCCAGACTGAATTATCCCAACAACCACATCAGCGATAACATAAAAGACGGACAAGTGGACAAATTAACGGACTACAATTTCAATACAAAGTGGTAAATATTGTGTGTTTAATCAGTTTATACTTGGACTTACAGCAGCTGAAGATTTTGAAGCTGCTCACACACTGAACTGGGCAGAGATTTGATCCGAGCTCCTGTGATAGTCCTACACACACACATACACACACACACACACACACACACAAAAAACCATATTACATGTGTGAGGTCATGGTCTGCTCAATGGCACTTGGGCAGTGTAGGCGTGAGGGGCATTAAACCTTGATTCTGCTGTATTATGAGCCCAAATAGGACAGGGGTCAATGCAGTGGTGTGTTCAAGTGCATCAAAGGTGCGATACATAGTAGTATGGTGTGTTCAGGTGCCTTGGAGGTGTAGTGGATAATGCAAGGATGTGTTCAAGTACTTTTTAAGTGCATTACTGTGAGTTCAGCTACATTTAGGTTGAATTAGGTTGTACTATGGTGTGTTCAGGTGCATCACAATTGTATTAGGTTGTCCTATGGCGTGTTCAGGAATAGTGAACATGTATGCAAATGTGACTAGGTAAATTATGGTGCATTCAGGAACATTTAAAAATCATTATGGTGCATTTATGAACCTTTTGAAAGCGTTATGGTGTGTTTCGGAGCACATGGCACTGATTAAGACAAATTAAACAATGCTAAAAATAAAACAATTACTAAGAAAACCCCATTAGATGCACGCCGTTAGTCTTATTTAATCTTATAATAAACTCTGGGCATAAATGAAAGCTAGCGATGCCACATTTTAGACGGATTTCAGTGGACATCAAATGTACATTCAATGTCCTGTTGAGACAGGACGTTGAGACATTCAGTAACGCTGTGTGGGATCATTTAAAGGCAGCGAGCTGAAGAATGTGTGACAGTTCAGAGTTTTTATTTCCACCTACCGGTTCAGCGTGAGGTTACTGTTAAACACACGCTTCCTTCACATACGAGTTTAAATGGAAAAATACAAGAAAATAAACATTGTGAAGGTGTTTATTATGACATGGAAAACTGGGTCGCAATGGGGGGGGGCTGTACGGATTAATAACAGCAGTTTGATTTGGGCTTCAGCTCTCAAAACACACTGATGTCAACTACAGCAGCAAACACACGCAGATATGAAGCATTCCTCTGTCTGTGTGTGTGTGTGTGTGTGTGTGATTGTGTGTGCGTGTATGTGCTTGTGTTTGTCTCACAGGCTTTCCAGGCTCTTGGTTCCTGTCAGATCTGGAAACTCAGTGAGATCTGCAGCTCCATTCAGAGAGCTGAGAGACACAGAGGGTTCGTGTTAGTTTCCAGCTGAGAGACAAAGAAACGTCGTCGCTTTTCGTTTGCTTTGTGTTTACATTCTTCGTCTGCTTAGCGTCTAATTTACTGAGGCGGCGGCTAATCCTGAATCAGCACATTGGACTGGTTTCCTCCTGATGAAGGAGAGTTCACAAACTGAAAGTTAAAGTGCTCTGATACTCAGATAGAATTGCAGTACAACTTCATGAGAAACTCAGAACCATCAAACTAATTTCAGAGGACACGATTAAAGTTGGATGACATGAGCCTTTATCACTTTTGGGAAACAAATCATCGTTTCCCTTTTAGGCCACTTCCTGTTACGAGTTTCTTATTCAAATCAGGACGTGCTGCACATTTTATTTTCCGGAATCACCAGGAGGATTTATGTGAACAATTTCAGCATTTAAGGTTTATATTGTCCATTTCTCATCAAGGAGAATGAGACAAAAGCACAGTGATGCTCACATGTTGCTCAGATCACTGAAACGTCACGCAGAGAGCAGCAACCATGTGTGACGGCTCAATTTGTTCATGAGGACCAGGGCTATTGATCTGATGATTGACAGCGAGACGGACCAATTGGTTACAGATATGCTGTTCCTGCTTTGACGTCACACATCGGTTGTGCAGCACACACAGGTGTTTTCACTTTCTGCCCAATTAAGACTTGTTACAGGACTGTGTGGGTGTGTCCACAGAGCTTGATTGACATCTGTCTGTTCCACCATTCTCATCCTTTTTTTCTCATCAAGTTCGGTGACTTTAAGTAATTGAGCAGAGGTTTAACTGATACAACTATCATCTCACACAGAACACACAAACCCAGGAATGTTTTCAGACCACGCACACAGACTATCATTCAACCATTTCACTACGATGAGCGCACGTTCAGCACGAACATTAACGTGGCAGTGCTGAACGTGCGCTCTCTTTTAAACAAGACCTTTTTAATGAATGATGTTATTTTAGATCATAAGTTAGACTGCCTTCTTTTAACCGAGACATGGCTTGGCACTGACGCACCTGTTGCTCTCAACGAGGCTTCCCCGCCAAATTTTAACTTTTTATTTTCTACTAGAGGGGGTAGAAAAGGAGGTGGAACTGCATCAATAGTAAATAACACACTGACTTCTACTGTAGTGTCTTTTAACAGTTTCTCATCATTTGAGCACCACGCCTTTGTTTTTAGCAGCCCTCCAATTCTCTGCATTACTGTATATAGACCACCCCATCACTCTAGCTCTTTTATCAGTGAATTTTCAGATCTTTTATCAATCATTCACACTTCTTACAACAGAATTTTAATAACTGGTGATTTTAACCTACATGTTGATGACACCTCGGATCCAATATCCAGAGAATTTTTAAATCTTTTAAACTGTCTAGATTTTAAGCAGCACGTCACGCAGCCAACTCACAACAGAGGACACACCCTGGACCTGGTCATAACCCATGGCCTGTCCATTGGTGTGCCCTCTGTTGTCGACCTGGCTGTGTCTGACCACTACTGTGTGTTTTTTAATATCACCAGTTTTAACCAGCGGGATGCCCCGGTGAGAACAGTGAGGAGGCGCTACCTAACTTCTGAAGTGGCTGCAAATTTTATCAAGATTTTACAGAGTACTCCTGCTGAAATTTTACCTGCACCATGTGATTTTATTGTTGATAGTTTTAACAGCAAGCTGACGTCAACTCTCGACTCAGTAGCTCCACTTTTAACTAAAACAATCACAAAAAAACCTATACCCCCGTGGAGAAACAACAGTGAAATAAAAAAAACTGAAAAGAGAATGCAGGAGTACCGAGAGGAGATGGAGGAAAACTAAACTATCAGTCCACCTCGAGACTCTACGGCAACAACTCAAAAGCTACAATAACGCAGTTAAACAGGCAAGAATTTCTCATTTCTCACAACTTATCATAGACCACAAAAACAATCCCCGGTTCCTCTTCTCCACCTTTGATATTTTAACAAGCACAAGTTTTAATAAAGTTCTTAACAAGCCATCAGATGCTCTCTGTGAGAACTTTGCAGACCACTTCAGAACTAAAATCAAGGACATCGGATGCAGCCTTTTATCCCAACAAGTTTTAACTGTTAATACACCTAACTTGCTGTCTTTGACCGAGGAAACACTGGAGAGTTTTGCCCTGGTTGATGCGAGGACACTTGGTCGAGTTTTCTCCCAAGTAAACCCAACAACCTGCCTTTTAGATCCAATTCCCACTTCACTTTTAAAATCATTTTATGGATTCTTTGAGGAACAGTTTTTAAACATTATGAATTGCTCCCTTCAGACGGGTGTCTTCCCCACCGCTTTTAAAACAGCTGTGGTAAAGCTCCTTCTGAAGAAGAGCACTTTAGACCCCAACGTTTTTAAAAACTACCGACCTGTATCCAACTTACCCTTTTTAAGTAAAATTTTAGAAAAACTGGTTTTTAACCAAGTCACTGACTTTTTAAACAGAAACAACATTTTAGAGAGACATCAGTCTGGTTTTAGGATCAACCACAGTACCGAGACAGCACTTTTAAAGATTTTAAATGACATCAGGTGGAACTTAGATAACAAGAAACTCACAGTCTTGGTTCTACTGGATCTAAGCGCCGCCTTTGATACAGTAGACCATCACATTTTATTAAATAGACTCAGACACCTGGTCGGCCTCTCTGGTACTGTTTTTAACTGGTTCCACTCTTATCTCACAGACCGATGTTTTTATGTAAGTATGGATACTTGTTCCTCAGGAACCCATGAAATTAGCTGTGGGGTTCCCCAAGGCTCAATTTTAGGTCCAATTCTTTTTAATCTTTATATGCTTCCTCTCGGAGACGTCATTAGGAGACACGGCATCAGTTTCCATAGCTATGCTGATGACACACAGCTGTACATTGCCGTGTCTCCTGATGATACAGGGCCAATTGATGCTCTTTTTAACTGCATTTTAGACATCAAGTCATGGATGGCAGGGAATTTCCTACAGCTCAACCAGGACAAAACAGAGGTTTTAGTTATAGGTCCTGAAGGCCAGACTGAGAAACTTTTACCAAAACTACAAGATTTTAAACCAACCCAATCTGTAAAAAACCTGGGCGTGATTTTTGACTCTGAGCTGACTTTTATCCCACATATCAAAAATATAACAAAGATAGGCTTTTATCATCTTAAGAACATAGCCAGAGTCCGCCCGTTTCTCTCTCAGGCCAGCACAGAGGTGCTAATGCATGCTTTTATTTCCTGTTGTTTAGATTACTGTAATGCCCTGCTCTCTGGTCTTCCTAAAAAGAGTATTTCATACCTCCAATTGCTGCAAAACTCAGCCGCACGCGTGCTGACAAAGACCAGAGGACGGGCCCACATTACACCAGTTTTACAGTCGCTGCATTGGCTCCCTGTCCGCTTCAGGATCGATTTTAAGGTTCTTTTACTAGTTTTTAAATGTCTTAACGGGCTTGCACCCTCTTACTTATCTGATCTGCTTTTACCATATCAACCCTCGCGGACCCTGAGGTCCTCCGACACCGGCCTTTTATCCATACCAAAAGCCAGAACAAAAACACATGGTGAGGCGGCATTTAGCCACTATGCCCCACGCCTGTGGAACAGCCTGCCAGAGGGCCTCAGGACTGCAGAGACTGTTGACATTTTTAAAAAAAGGTTAAAGACACACCTTTTTAATCAGGCTTTTAACTGCCTTCAAATTCTTCTTATGTTTTTATCATTTATCTTATGTTGATGTCTTTTATTCTGATGTCCTATATTTTGCATTATTTTACCCTATTTTATCTACTTTATTTATTATCTTATGAAATTCTCTTCTTTTAACTGTTTAATTTATTGCTTATTTTCTACTTATTTATTTATTTTTTGTTTTAATTCCAGTGTTTCCTCTGGGGGGTCCTCCACACTGAGAGTTGTCTGGTCTGCTCTGGGGGTGCTGTCCTCGGGCCCCATCGGCCCGGCTGGTGGGGGGGCTCCCTACCTTGGTATGGGGACTCGCCGGTACGTCAGGGTCGGTGGGGCCCGGGTGCTGGTGCCCCCTGTGCTCATAGCCCGTGATGACTCCTCTCGGTGTGGACGGCCCCAAAGGTGGCATTCTCCTCAATCCTCAGTGCCTTGCATGTCTCATTACTTCTGCTACTGTCTGTGGTGAGAATGTGTGTGTGTGTGTGTGTGTGTGTGTGTGTGTGTGTGTGTGTGTGTGTGTGTGTGTTTGTTTGTTTGTTTCTGTGTTTGTGTATGCATGTGGTTGAGGGTGTGTGTTAGCACACATGGGGAGTGGGAGGGTTGGGTTTTTCATGTTATTCTGTTTTTATTTATATTGTTTTTAACTCTTGTAAAGCACTTTGTGTTGCACTATGTATGAAAAGTGCTATATAAATAAAGTTTGATTTGATTTGATTTGATTTGAACTGTGTTGAGTTTGTGCGTTCCTCACAGTGTTCGCAGCTCCGGAAGGTTCTGAAAGGCAGATGGTCCGACAGACTGGATCGGGTTGTCGTAGAAAAATCTATAAAACAAATACAGACGCAAAAATACCTTGAGTAAAATGGAAACTGAACAAGAGTTAGTGACTGTAGAAGAGTCGCTCAGCATCTGTTTACTTTAAGTTTACATCACATAAGATATAAAAGAAACACAAATACATGAAAGGACTTTAAAAGAGGGAAGTAAAACTAAGCGTGATTAATTATTAAAGTTCATCTTCACTTCATCCCAACTCAAGGTGCCCTTACAAGCTTGAGCGGTACCCACATGGTGATGAGCGAGGGGTTCCCAGTGAAGGCGTGCTCCGGGATGGACTGGATGTTGTTACTATGGAAACCACTAAACAGGAAACAGCCGAAATTAGTTTTCCTCCATCCATCACTCCTGATCTCTTTGTGGTAAAACATTGAGTACTCAGACCTTCTCATTGTGTCATTACTGATGTTACTCAGTTCTAAAAGTCCTCCATTCATTGTCTTGCTTCAGTGTCAAAGTATAAGAAGAGAAGAAGAGAGACGTACTTTATTTATCCCAACACATAACACAATGCACATTACATGCACACGCCATGCTTCATGTGAAATTATTTCTCTGCATTTGACCCATCCTTGGTCAGTCCTTCCTCCGCTGCGGACCAGGAGCAATGGGCTGCCAGCCGACAGCGGCGCCGGGGACCCAGTTCTTTTTGTCACCATTGGTCAGGTGGTGATCCTATTGCATGTTTTTAGTGGGTTTTTTTTTTTTTTTAAACGGAGGATACCCCAGGTAAACACGGGGAGAACATGCACACAGACTCCACACAGAAAGGACCTTTTTTTCCTCGAGACGTGGCAGCAGGCACCAAAGGTGGAAGACACGCCCCACAGCGCCCCAGACGAGAATCGAACCTGGGACCTTCTAGCTGTGAGGCGACAGTGTTGCTACTGTACCACCGTGCCACCTTAAGGGTACGTACTTAAAGTATCAGCAGTAAAAGTACTCTTTGTGCAGTAAAATGTGTCCTGTGGCTGATCTCTGAACTGATTTACAGACGTTTGCTGTGAAACACTGGATACTTTGACATCTCTAAGTCTTGAACAGGTATTAAATCAAACCGCGTTGTTGTAGAAGTTTTCTGTTTGGTGTAACTCACATCGTGTCACATACTAACAATACAAACAGACTGTGAACAGTGATCTTTAATAACACGGGGATCTATGAGTGTGTCACTTGTGTTTCCTTGTGTTTTTGTCCCTTTGCGTCTCTTCAGTCCTCACCTTGTGTCTCCTCTTCGTTGTGTGTGTGTGTGGACTGGGCGGTTCCTTCTCAATCATGGCTCACCTGCACCTGATTCTTGTGTCACTCAGCCACCACAGCTGCAGCCAATCCACCAATCAGCAGCCACAGGATAAATGTCTGGTTGCTCTCACCAGATTCTCGTACTCATTAGCCTGGAAACTCCAACATTTAGCTCTCTTAGCATCTTATTCTTTGCTTTAGCTTTGCCTTTTTTCTGAGTAAAGTCCTTCCTCCTTGTGTCTCAGGTTCATCTTCCTTGTGAATCTACCTGCAGAGTCTGCCCACCTGACTCACCTCACCTGGCTGCTCTTTCCTGGATCTGTGCTGATCTTTTCTGTGACAATAAATCCTTTTATTATTTAAACCATCCAAATCTGCGTCCAGCATTTGGAGTCCAGCTGTTAACTCAGCCCAAAACAAACACAGTACTTGAGTAAATGTACTTCTTCAGCTTCTGTTTGACATTAAAATCATCATCATCAACCATTAACCACCATTATTGTACACAGCCAAAGCGAGTAACTTACACAGGAAGTTCTGTTTGTGTTTGCTTGTGTTGTGTATTTACAGACATCATCACTCATGAGGTCAAAGACAATGACAGAGTTCACACTCACAGCTCTTTGAGGTGGCTGAGCGAGCGGACCGCTGTTGGAAACTCCACCAGACTGTTGTAGTTCAAATCCCTGAGACACAGAGGAGAAGTTATACACACATGCAGTACACACATGCAGTACACGTACACACTGGGAATACCCGATCTGCACTGTAACTGTCAGCCCTCAGCTGGGATCTCTGCTGCAACTGATATGATCCAGCTAAACTGGGAACGTCGTACCTTTAAACCAGGGGTCAACTCTGTGCTGGGAATGGTGACTGGGAATATACTGGCAATGTCAGCTCTTAACAAGCAGTAACAGGTTCAACTTGGAACATGTAGATCAGGGGTCAGCTTTTAATGGGAATACTGGATCTGCACTGGAAGTTCTGTCTGATCTAGACTGGGAATACCAATTCCATGCCGGATTTAGTCTGTCCTAGACTGGGAATACTCACTGTACTGGGAACGGAATGCCAGATCCACACTAGAAATGGTCAACTCTGAACTCTAAACTGGGAATATCAACTACACTATATACTGGGAATGTCAGTTCTAGATGGGAAGTACTAAACACATGCTGGAAAAAGTCACAACTGGACTGGGAATAGCAGATCTGCACAGGGAATTGTGATCTGTAGACTGGAAATGTCAGCTCTAGACTGGGAAAACCAACTCTAAACTGAGAATGTTCCAGCTCCAGACTGCTAATACCGACTGTAACGCTATGCTGGGAAATGACACATCCACACTGGGAATATCATCTCCAGACTGGAAATACAGCTATTAGGAATATGAGCTGTATACTGGGAATGAGAGTCCTCCATGCTGTGGGAATGGAAAAGCGTTTCATGTAAATGTTTGTGTTTCAAACCTGATGTTTAGCTTAATCTTCTTTCCGCTTTCCGTCTTTCAGTTTATTAAAGAAACATTTAACTGTGCCTTGTTCTCTTCTTTCATCACCAGTAGAGACTAGAGCATTCTCCCAGTCTACACATGGCTCCAATTAGGTCCTCTCATCCATCTCTGGGATGCAGGTGGCTATTACACACACATACATCTTGTGGAATGAAGCTGTGAAAATACCATTAAATTGAAATTGCTTCAGTCTGGTGTGCAGTGTGTGAGTACGTGTGTGTGGTGTCCAGAGGATGATTTGCAACAACAGTCGTGTTCTGCCAAAGTATTGCTGGAATCTGGAAGGTTATGATTGGGTGAGAGCTGAATCAGAGGAGTCAGTCAGTTTAGGGGCTCATGGGAGATGCAGAGTTTTTTGGAAAGTCTTAATTATCGTAATGTCATGCTGTAAATGGAGCATGCTGATTGGGTTCAGCAGGTTATGTTAGTGTGCAGTGGAACATCAGCGTTCTGCAGCCACAGCATCTATTCATCAATCTATTCTTCTATAGATTATGTTAGAAACTCACTGTATCAAGCATGTTTACGTGTGCACTAGTGTTATGGTTTGGTTTTTGGAGTCTCCTGGTTCTCACCCAGTGTGCCCTGACAGAAACCAGGACGATGTGCAAGTGCAAGTTAAGTCCCAGTTCCAAATGTGTTGAATTATTCCTTTAATGCTGTTTAGGAATGTTTCTGTCTTGATTGACAGGCGTCTCCAGTCCAGTTCTGGTGGTTTCTGGGGGTCTCGTGTTGTGGAAGCCTCAGACAGTTGCAGTGTTTTTGTGGTGCTTCAGAGGTTTCTAAAGGGATGTTTTGAAAGTTGGATTTTGGGTTTTCTGCTCACTTACTGGAACCAGAAATCCTAATTTGGGCAGCGGGGGCTTAGATGACACTGAGGTGGGCGAGAGAAGGGAAACCAGCACAGCTGAACTGGACGCCGACATTCTGCTCAGACCTGGTTGTCTTCTGCCTTAAGGCTGAACTGAGCTTGTTGGATTCATTTAGTTTTTTCTGTTTTCATCTTCTCTCTGTTTGTGTTCATAGTTTCAGATGAACATGAGTCCCTGGTGCAGTTTATTATTGCTGATCGTACAGGTATACAGCCTCCTGACACACACAACACATGCTGCCTGCGTGTGTGTGTGTGTGTGTGTGTGTGTGTGTGCGCACGAATAGTAATTATGATTAGCATAAAGCCAGGGCCACACACAGAGCCACACACACACATGCAGAAGTATTTCCAAATTAAGGCAGTGTGTGTTTGTGTGTTTAAACCTGCTCCTCTGGTTGACTGAGAAAACAGAAACATTTCTATACACAGACACACAAATTCCTCAGATTACACACACACCAACATAAACACACAGAGGTTAATCTGTCTCTGACTCTCTAACATCCAGAACTAGTCACTAAATTCAGATGCTAACCGCTCAGCGCCGAACAGCAGCTGATATCTTAAATTTTGAACGTTTAAAAATGTCTCATCGCTCTTAGAGGGAGACACAGACTCTCACCACCAAACACCTGCACTATTAATGCAAAGGAGATGCTTTTCAAAGAAATATCTTCTCAGGCAAATATCCGGATAATGGCTTCACTGTAAATGAATAAGTTTACTTAAAACAACTTAAAATTACAGACTTTCTTAAGAAAGTCATCTGTGTGGTTAAATTAGTGCTTGTATTCACATTTTTTGACAAACAAAACAAATACAGCTGACCACAGGACGGAGCGGACTAATCAGATGCTCCCGTTTGACGATGGGGAAGATAAAAAACAAAGATTTCACAAACTTTCGGAGCGTGTTTGGATAAATCCTGCTGAGTTTTCTTTACAAATGTATAAATTAAAACTCCCTCTCATCTCCTAACCCTTCGCCCTGACCCCAACTCAACCCTGACTTCTCCAAATTCTCCCAAAACACACATCACGCACGCACACACACACACACACGCACACACACACATGCACACACAGAAACTCACAGCGTCTCCAAACTGTGGAGTCCGTGGAAGCAGTTCGTCCCCATGGAAACGATCCTATTGTTGTTGAGATGCCTATGGAGAGAGAGAGAGACTGATTGAAGACTGAAGAGTGTGTGTGTGTGTGTGTGTGTGTGTGTGTGTGTGTGTGTGCGTGTGTGCGTGTGCGTGCGTGCATGTGTATGTGTGTGTGTGTGTGTGTGTGTGTCCTTTTAAAAGAGGTCCTGGGGCCTCTCAAGAAGGTTTTTTTTCTTTTGGTAATTTCATGCAAATTAGCTTCAAGCCGATTGGACAAAAGAAATGACAGCAGACTTCAATGCTGCCGCGCTGAATGCCATCACACACACACACTCACACACAAACAGAGAGTTTTGCATGTTATTAAGGAGCTATTACAGACAGTCAGGGACAGTCACAGTTAAACTTAATGCAGAATGCAGCAACAGCTCCTAGCAACAGTACACACACACACAAACACACACACACAGGCTCAAACAAAAATATTACCAAAAAGTATTTGTGTAAATCTAAAGAGGAAACCTGGGTACACACAAGTTCAGTTAATTCGCTTTCTATCTGGCCAAACAAACAAATAACTAGCGCTAACTATCTCGGCGCTGACTGACTGCCTAATGTTAACTTAGTGGTTAATCAAATGCTAACCTTATCAGCTCAATAACCTACTAGCTACCTTACTAACCGACTGACTAACCTCATGGCTAACTTATTTGTGTACTTGGTAACCTACTATAACTGACTGACTATTGCTAATGTACAGCTAAGCAACTGGCTAGCCTGACTAATTTAGTGCTAACTTGCTGGATAATGTAGTGGCTTAACAAGTATCTAACTTACTACTAACAAACAGCTTAACCTCCGGGCTAACTTATCTGTAAACCAAACAGCAAACCAACTGATTAACCTACTGGATAACCTTGTGACCAACTGGCTAACAATCATGGAGAACTTACTTTTTAGCTAAACACATAACCAACTGGCTATCTTTCTAGCTTACTTTCTTCTAACCAACTGCCGAACATGCTAGCTAACTTACTTGCTAACTAACTGACTCACCAACATGGCTAACGACTAGCTCACTTGCAGGCTAACCAACTGTCTAAGCTATGGAGCCCTCTCTGTTCTTCTTCTTTAGTTTTTTTCTCCTTTTTTCCTCCACCTCCCTTCAGCTCCTTCTCCTCTTCTCATCTGTTCTCTTCTCCTAATTCCTTTAACTTTCTTTCACCTCCTCCAGTCAAAGCAGACCAGAGGAGCAGAAGAAGAAGCTCAAAGAGCAGAAGGACAAAGTCTGTGAGTCCAAACATTCGGCTGATTTGTTTTGATCTGTTCTTACAAACAGAAGAATCCATAACTCAGCCGATGGAGGAGCTTTATTTGCTTTAATGTGTTTTAATGGAGATAAATCAGGTGGAGGTGTTGAGTTATTGTCAACTCACATCACACTTAAGGCGGTGTTGTATTTAATGTGAAGTCAGTCCCATAATATATTGACTTTATGAACCTCCTTGTTGGACAAAGTTTAAAATGTCCTGCTGGAAATCTGAGGCTACTCAGAGACTCTCAGGCAGCCATGATGGAAGTCTTCTCATCTACCAGCTCGCCCAGTTCTCACCCTCAACGGAAACCTTGTTGATCTGTTGTTTGAGCATTTCTTAAATAAAGTCCAGCAGATTTGAGGATTTCTTTTAACCCTGAAAACTGAATTCTCTGCTGATTTTCAGGCCTGTTTTTAACTTGTCAGTGTGTTCGTGTTGTACGTACAGAACCACCAGGCGGCCCAGCTTGCTGAAGGCGTGATCTGGGATGTGGCTGATGTGGTTCAGGGCAAGCGTCATGGCCTGCAGGGCGGGCAGCTCGTTCAGAGCCTCCACTGGCACCTCCGTCAAAGAGTTATCGTCCAACCACAAGTGACGGAGGGAGCGCAGGCCGGAGAAACAGCCAATGGGAACGCTGGAGATGTGATTGGCATCCAGGCGTCTACGGAGAGGAATACAGAGTTTCATTTTACTCTTTAAGATAGAAATGACAATAAAAAAAAGGATACAGAATAAAAAAGAGATTATAAGAATACTATTGCCAAATAGTGTTTCTGCTTTTGCAGAGTAGAAAAAAAATACAACACAGGAAAAATTGTGTCATATTGAAAAAAAGTGCATAACCAATTATTGTTGGGTTTTTGTAATAATTCTAATGGTATGATTTTATTTGAGGCCCTGAAATGTTTGACTTGGTTCAACCAAACACTTTGTAAATTTGGTTTGAAAAGTTTTGTATAAATTAAGTTTATTTTTAACTCGCCTTCATCAGAGAGGAAGCATCAGGACGTTGGCCAAAAACTGCAGAAAGTGTGAGGAAACCAAACTGCTGACAGAAAACATCTACTTTTTCAATACATAAACAAGACTTCGTAGTGAGGCTCTGAATATAAAACACGAGGCTTCACCTCACTTTGAAGCAGTTTAAGAGGAACATTAGGGATCAAGTGTTTGAACAGCACTGAGGAATGATCGGCAGGCTGCTCGAGCGTCACTCCACCGGCCAACGAGCTCTCAGGCAAAACCAAGGGATTTTAATGAGCTCAGACTTATTGCTGAGAGCGTGTGTGTGTGTGTGTGTGTGTGTGTGTGTGTGTGTGTGTGTGTGTGTCAGTCAGTGCTGATGCATCCAATCAGCAGCCACACAGGGAATAAGAACTAAAATTCTAAATCATTATTATTGATTGAAACCAGAAAATAATGACTTCATGATCAAAAGGAAATGCTGCGATCTCAACATCATTCAACGATTTGTTGAAATTAATTTCTTGTGACCATGAATTGTTTTTATGTTCATGCTGAGATCAAAAAAATATTTATTAATGGACACAAGACAATGAAGCAGGAGATGTAGCAACCAATGGTGGGCAGCAACTACGCACTGCATATGTACAACTACTGTACTCTGTACTCTTTTGTACTTCAACAGTTCAGAGGGAAATATTTTACTTTTTACTTCACAACATTTATTGAACAGCTCTACTTGCGCTACAGATTCCATTTTACATTTAAACGTGATAAGATTAAAAATTGCCTTGTCAAAGATAAAACGGAGGGTTTCCAACCTTTTTGGCTTCAAACAAAAGAGCAGCTGTTATAATTTCCAGACATTTTCTAAAAACTGAGAGTTCTGCCAACGACCCAGATGGTTTCATTTATTGATCAAGACTCAAAGAGCTAAATATCTAATATTTCACAAAAAATGGAAAAATTTGATTAAAAAAAATACAATATATCCTGTGACCCTTTGGAGGGGCCGGGCCTCTATGTTGGGCCCCATTGGCCCAAACTAGCTAACTGTATATGAAGTATTTGAAACTATCTCCACCTGCAGCAGCTCCAACACGAAAATGCTGCTCTAACATTGAAGCTTCAGTATTAAATATCTAATAATGTCACAAAGAGTCAGTCACCGGAGACATTTTATTGCAGGATAAATACCTTTACTGCTCATACTTGAAGTCAATTCTACTGATGATACTTTGGTACTTTTACTGAAGTAAGACTTTTACTTGTAACTACATTTTTTATTGGCACAATTTGTTCAACTTTGTGTTCCTACTTCCTCCTTGGCCTTCAAAGTAAAAGCTTTTCATAACAGAATCTCTGAAATAAAGGGCTGAAGTTTAACGTGTGACAAGAAGAAAGAAAAAGACAAACAGTCTTAAAAAGTCCAAAGTCGAGACTTTTCAGTCAACTCCACAGGCCAGGCCACAAGTCCAGACTGCAGGTCCACCTTCACCTAGCCAGTGCTGGAGGAAGTACTCACACCTCACATACTGTAATAAAAAAGTTGTAATCAGTCTGGACTCAAACGTAAATAAAACCAGAATCAATCATTAATAATCAAACTGTGTTTCCTGACAGCAGTTTTCTAAGTCCATGTATTAACCTCAGAGGAATAAGGTTGTATAAAATGGAAAAACTCAAGGAAAGTACAAGTAGCTTGCGTTTGTACTTAAGTCATTACTTGAGTAAATGTACACTCCACCGCTGGTCCATCACAGTTTATATGTCTTCGCAAACACGAGCTCGCCACATTCACATTCAACTAGTTCTGTGTTGGTCCATCTTTGTGTTCAGGTAAAAAACTCACAGGTTAAAGACCTGTGAGCTTCAGGTCATCCAACATAAACATGTCCTGTCTGTCCGCCTGGCTGTCTGTCTGTCTGACTGTCTGTCTGTCCAGACAATATGTTCTCTGTTCACACACAAAAAGAGAAGGATGGGACTTCACATAATGGTCCATCAGATAAACGAGAGGGAGAGAGAGAGAGAGACCTTAGACAAAAAGAAATACTCAGACGTCTCCATTCTTATGGCCTTATCTACACAACACACACACACTCACAAACACACACACTCAGGTACAGGTACAGTTTCAGTATAATTACTATGTGTTATCAGAATGAGGGAACACACTGTCTGGACTGCATACAATAATATATAGGTCCGTGTGTGTGTGTATGTGTGCACACGCACGAACATGCATGCATGTGTGTATGACTGAAGATTCCTTTCCACCAAAGGGTAAAATGAGACAAAAGGATGAGTGTGTGTGTGTGTGTGTGTGTGTGTGTGTGTGTGTGTGTGTGTGAATTACTGACATTGTGGGAACATAAATCTGTTTACAGTTACATTGTGGGTGTGGGTTAAGGTTGGTTTAGGTTAGTCATGGTTATGGTTATGGCTTGGGTAAGTCTCCAGGAAATCAATGTAAGTCTATATAATGTCCCCAGAAGTGATGAAAACCGTGTGTATGTGTGTGTGTATGTGTGTGTGTGTGTGTGTGTGTGTGTGTGTGTGTGTGTGTGTGTGTCTCACAGTGACTGCAGGTTGTGCAGGTTGTTGAAGGCCTCAGCAGGGACAGACTTCAGCTGGTTGTTCTGAAGCATCCTGGAAACACACGTCAAGTAAACGAATGGAGGGAAGAAGAAAAAGAGACTGAAGGACAAAGATGCCTCTGGAGTTCACTGCAGGTCAGCTAGTTTGGACAAACTGACTGATGTCATTAAAAGCAGTGTCTTACAGAGGAGAGGAGTACTGGTTGCACTGGGTTTAATGGGAACAGCGCAGTCGGCTCAGTAGGACACCGACAGCAAATGTTGTGTCTTACTGGTTGATGTGGCTGTGGGAGCAGCAGTGGTAGTTGTACCAGTGCTAACAGTAGCAGTTAACTGTAGCAGTTGCTGTAATAGAAACTATACAGTAACTGTGCTGTTTGTGTCTAACAGTTGAATAAATGATAACCGAGCCAACAGTGAGGAGAGGGATGGACGGAACAACAGAAACAGTCGTTTGAAATGAATAATAATACTAATTTGTTTGATACAAGTAAACATGTGAAGCATAAATCTGAACTGTAGAAACTCTTCATCAAACCCAAAATCTCATGAAATCTTCAAAGTGTCTCTGTGAATGATTAGCACCAGTAAACACACACTCTGTGTGTGTGTGTGTGTGTGTGTGTGTGTGTGTGTGTGTGGCGGTCGTTGTGAGGACCCATGACAGCGAGGACATGTATGCTTTGTGAGGACATTTTAGCTGCTGCTTCAAAGGACTGGTTTAAGGTTAAGAGCTGGTTTAAGGTTCAGGCTGGAATCAGGTTTAGGGTTAGACTAGAGTCAGGACTGGGGTGATGTGTACCACACATCATTACAGTGTGTGTGTGTGTGTGTGTGTGTGTGTGTGTGTGTGTGTGTGTGCATGCATGTGTGTGTGTGTGTGTGTGTGTGTGTGGACTTACAGCACTTTGAGGTTGTAGAGGCCGGTGAACGCTCCTCTGGGGATGAATGACAGATCGTTTCCCGCCAAACGCCTGAAAAAGGCAGAGAGAGTTGAAGGCCGGGACTTTTTACTGGAATCTCTCCTCTGAAACTTTCAGCATGAAAACTAACAAAGAGACCTGAGAGCTGTTCTAGTGTGCAGAGGAGCACCACATGTGGTGAGCCAAAACCACTTTCTCTAAACAGCATTAGCCTGTTGTAAATACTGCAGTACAACTATAAAATCCATTTTATTACAGTAATAAAATGTGCTTAACTTTTCGACCTGTTTGAAGTAGACTGAGCCTGATATGAATGAAATGTGCGACAGAAATAGACGAGTTACTTTACAAATTAATTATTTTTACACAGAAAACACAGGAAGAGTTTGAAATGTAATGTTTTGTACAAAAACAGCTGAAACTTTTCATTGATCTTTAGGGTAGGGTCAAGAGGACAACAGACACAGAGGACACAATAATCTAAAGGGACCAGGGACAAGAGGACGACACTTGAATCCTCATTATACTCACTTTTACTGAAGTAATGTTTTTAATGCAGGACTTTTACTTGGAACAGGGTATTAGAGTAGACTTTTACTGAAGTAAAGGATCTGAATACTTCGCTATAAAAATAGATAAACATTAAGGATAAATGAAACTATTCAGAACTGCAAAATGGGAATATACTGCTAGTGTATTAATATTCTGTAGTACTGTAGTACTGTGTACACCATTAGTTAACACCATGATTAGTCCAAGTGTCAATCAGTATCTTTGCTGCCCAGTAAACATGATGTTCCCACTAAGTCTTTCCTTTAAAATCAGTAGAAGCTCTGAGCTGTAACGGGTCCTGCCGGTCTGTTTGTTTTCAGAGGCCACACAGAGTTCAGCCAGTCCGCAAGTCCCCAGCATGCATCTCTGTGGTGTCCTATCGCCGTAGTGACGTTTCTCACGCCACGGTGACAAATATCACACACACGCAGACACACATATAAACACACATAGCTGGCAGCACAGCAGAACAGCAGTCAGAGTCATGTTCAGGTCTCTGTGAGGTCAGCTGTTCGCTGGCTCAACCCTTTCTCTCTGGCTCTGTCTCCACATCTCTCCACCGTTCCGTCCCTCTCTCTGTTTTCATTTGGTCCATCAGATGCAGTCTGGAGAGTTTAATGTTCTGAAAGCGTCCATAAATGATATGACACTGCCTGCAGGTGAGGAGGGATGGGATTAGATATCATGTCTTTAAAGATATCTGAGCTCATCGCCCGCTCAGATGCCCTCGCTAAGTATCATCCGTCTCAGTCTTTCAGTGACTGACCGGAGTTCATGAAGACATCTGAGGGGACAGACAGCTCAATGCTCAACAAGGCAGTCTGACAGAACATATGCATTACGCAGATGACCACTAAAAGCCTGTCAATCACACACATCTTCCTGAAGCCAAAGGTCTGGCTCCTGGACTTCTGGATCCTTGCAGACTTTGGTCATAGCTGGAGGAAAAAAGACACTGAGACAGACCTCACTTCCGTATAGATGGTTCTGCTCTTTTGTCATTGTAAAACACAGGACTGCATATTAAACTGCAGTTGTCACCCCTCCAGTCTGGACAGACCCCATGCTGCACATGATGTGGTGCAGGTTGTAAGCAGGGCTGCAGGTAGCCAGAGGCTTGTTTGCACCTGACTGCTGCCAGATATAAAACACCATCCTCACCTCCCATCATGCCTCAAGTGGAGCAGTCCACTCTTGATCTCCGCAGTTTGAAATCCTCACTTCCAACATTCATGGGGGTTCAAGCCCGGAGGGGGCGGAAACCTTCTGGGTTTGTGACGGGTTTATTAGTATTATTGTTTGTTGTTGTCTTATGCTGCAGCTCAAATGCTGAGAGCTGGAAACATGAAACTTCCATTAACTGGAAACGATGCATGGTCCCAAGAAACATGAACCAAACTGGACAGAAGGTGGCGCCATCGTGAAGACCCAGTCAAGTCCACCATGTTGAATTTTTTAGAAAAACATTAATATGAATAGAACTTTTTTTTTTAACTATATCAACACCAGGTTGGGTTGTTGTCGTTGTGGGACTGAAGAACACATTTCTATCATGAATGAGCTCAGTCGAAAACATGGCCGCCATCAACCAATAAACAAGGTTCTGGGCTTAACAAGAAAATGGCCATAACTCATAATCTGGGTACATGTCTTCAGGGTGCGTGGAAATAGACCTACTGAATGTTTTCAGGTTCATAGTCTTCAAGTCCATCTACAGTTTGTCTCATGTCCTAACAGTATAAGACAGGACGCCAGAGAGTCTCTGTGACTGGTTTGTTTGTAAGACGTCATAAAACGTTTCTGGTCCAGACCTGGAAATCTTGTGGCTTTGTTTCAAACTGAGATTCCCATAATTTGAGTCACCTCCTGAACACAGTAAAGTTAACCTGTGTGTGTGTGTGTGTGTGTGTGTGTGTGTGAGTGTGAGAGAGAGAGAGAGAGAGAGAGAGAGAGAGACTCACAGTTCCTCCAGGAAGTGCAGGTTGGACAGAGCTCCACTGGACAACACAGTCAGATTATTCATACTGAGATCACTGCAGAGAGGGAGAGAGAGAGAGGGTACAAATGCTGCTAACTGCAAACACAAACAACACAAAACCAACATCCTGACGCAAACAGCCAATCAGAAACACAAACAGTGAATTAACTACTCATCAGAATGAATTAATAAAGAGGCAAAGTTCACAAAACGGCCTCAGAGAGTCACACATTTCACACATGAAAACATTCAGTCTGACAAAGCATCCAGTCATCACACACACACACACACACACACACACACACACACAGGGTGCCCGTGAAAGTCAACACACACCTGAGTGAGAAACAAGACGGCAGTGGAAGTTACTGGAAAGAGACAGAAAGCAGGAAAAGGATGAATGAATGAATGAATGAAGTTTCTCAGCCTCCTCCTGTCATGACCTGAGATCATTCACTGAAGAGAAAGTAGATACTAACCTGAGGTCAGATCAGTTTGTGATTGGTTCGCATCGTTTGCTCTGTGTGTGTGTGTGTGTGTGTGTGTGTGTGTGTGTGTGTTTGTGCAGACGTGACGTTCTTCCTCCTTTCTGTCTTTCCTTCCTTATCTGACCTGGTCTGTTTTCTGCTCTTTGTGTGTCTGATGGCTATCAGCAGGTAGCGTCTCAGGACGGCCGAGGTCTGAAAGGAAACAGACTGTCTCTGTCTCACACACTGAGGGCGTGTCTGCAGGTTGAATATAAAGCTTGTTAAGGAACTTTCTCAACACTCCATAAAGCCTGTTAATGTGTGTGTATGTGTGTGTGTCTGTGGCTTTACAACATTGTCAACAGGTAGTCCAGCCACACAAACACACACAGAGAAGGTTTGTTAGGACTTATTTTAGCCAAACGTTCCTTTACTCTAACCAGACTAACAGAGTTACGGCTGATTGGCTTTTACTGCTTTGACACACACACACACATACACACACACACACACACACACACACACACACACACGTTTGTATTACTGTGCTTGAAAGCAGATTTCACTGACTTCATTCATTAGTACCTCACTCAGAATATATGACACGTGTGTGTGTGTGTGTGTGTGTGTGTGTGTGTGTGTGTGTGTGTGTTTTTTCAGACAGTGAGCTGTTCATGGCCCACACTGAGGCCTCTGTAATATTCTCTGCATGTGGTTGCATATTTCAAACAGTTTTCACAAAAATCTATATTTACACTTTATTTGTTCATTATTTCAGACACGATTTAGAGAGAATAAGTCGAAAGGCCTTTATTAGAGACAAACAGCAGAAACACTTTGCAGCAGTTTAACGAGTTTGCTGGTTGTCCGGCTAACTGCTTGATCTTTTCGCTGAAGTTTAACTTTACAAGGCTAATATTATGTTAGCTTTTTGCCTTGTTATCTAAAGTGACATCACAGGTAGCTTTGACCTCTACAGTTACGTTAGCTTTGAGTGCTGGTTGCTAATATTAAATGGTAGTTTAGCATACCTTTGTGCAATGTTACCTGCCACCTGCTTGTAGCCTAGCCACTCTAATGTTCCCATAGCACTAGGCCCTGTCAGCTAATGTTGAATCACTGGTAGGCTAGCACAGCTTTACTCTGCGTTCCCAGTTAGCTGTTCATTTTGTGCTCTAATGTTATATCAGATTTGAGTTTGGTTAGCTAATGTACAGGTTGCTTAGCATACAGCTATGTGCCCTGTTAGCTGATGCTGAATCGCCATTAGCCTTGCCTTTGTATTATTACATTATCTGTGCCGTGTTAGCTAATGTTGAATGACAGGTAGGACAGTTTTGCCCTGCTAGCATATGCTGGATAACAGTTTACTTTGTCCTCTAATGACACGTTAGCTTTAGATCCTGTTAGCTGATTTTAGATCACAGGTAGCTTATCTTATATTGTAGTATGTTAGCTTTGTGCTCTATTAGCTACATCAGATCATTGGTAACTTTGTCCCTCTAATGTTACATTAGCTTTATGCCCTGTAGCTAATGTTGCATCATAAGTAGTGTGGCTAATATTACATTAGCTTTTTACCCTTTTAGCTATGTGAAGTTATCAACATCTCCAGTTCAGAAATACTTGTTGTTGCTCTGCTACAATTAGTCAATAAAAAAGTTGTTAGCAGACGAAGCATTTGGTTGGAGTGTGTGCTGTTTTGATTTCCTTCAGAGACATTTTTCTATTCAAAGACACATAACACTGTGACAAAGATGACAATGATGATGATGATGATGATGATGATGGCAGAGGCAGTTGTGCTTTAACAATAAGGAAACGCCCAGCACTGATTACCCTGCTGACTAAACCTGTGACGTCACATGACCTCATACCGTATGAACAACAGTCAAATCAACAGTGTGATGCTCAGATTAGTCTGTTGTGACTTTCACTGCTTTCTGAAAGCAGCTTGAACTTTGAAAAAGCTGGATTTATCTGATAAAGCATTTTATACTGCAGACAGACTTAAAAGTAGTTCGTAGTTGATGTGTTTTTATGGACTTCTGGAGAATTAGCGCCACTGTTGACATTTTAATAGTTAAATAAAAACTTTTAATGTAAATATTTTGTGAATTAAGTCAAAATGTGTGAGAAAAACATATAATATTTTGAGTTTAAAGTTGTTTTAATTTGACAATAAAATAATAATGCAAACAAAAGTCATATTGCTGGATTTGTTTTTTAGATGTTTAAGTTTAAATATTTTGTGAATTAAGTAAAAATTTAAGAGAGAAAATTGTAAGTTTAGATTTAAGTCATTTAATTACTCAAAAATGAAAAAATGCACAACTTTTTATATGCTATTTAATACTTTTTGCTGGAGAATGGCTTTAAGCTGTAATTATGAGAAACCGTTTAATTTGACTTTTACATGGATTGTAAGCAGTATGAAACTGATCCTGAAACAGTTATTTCGGGATCATGTGTGCCAAGGTTTGAGCTGCAGCTTCAGATCTTTGAACTGCTTTAGTTTTTTTCTGTGGACTGAAGAGAAAAAGAGGCACGAATGAAGAACAAGAAGGATGAAGGGATGTAAGAAGAGAAGAATACATTCACCATGTTGTTTTTTCTCTCTTGGTAATGACTGTGTGTGTGTGTGTGTGTGTGTGTGTGTGTGTGTGTGTGTGTGTGTGCGTGCGTGTGTGTGCATTGTCTTTTTCCGTCTCCTCAGGCTCAAACTGATGGATATCAGACGATTATTCAAATGGCCGCAGAAAGACAAACTCTGTAGAAAGAGAGAAAAGAGAGTTGTGTAGTTTGGAGGCGTAGTGTGACAGTGAGGCCTCTCTCTGGTTTTGTCCTCTTTCACTCTGTCTTTCTGTCTTTCTCTCTGTCTTTCTTTTAGTCTTTCGGGGGCGGGTCAGCGGGGGCCCCCCGGGGCGAGCGAAGGCGGAGGGTTTATTCCCTGATCCGCGCTGTCAGTCCGTGCTGCCTCCTCCCAAAGAAAAAGATACCAGCAGGATAAACAGCAGCTCTGTGCAGAGCTGCGTGTTTCTGGGTGAGCCAGGACGCAAACAAACACTCCAACAGAGTTTTAAAGGAGCCGATGAGCTGCTGTGACACCTCATTATGTTCGCATCGTACAGTTTCACTCCTTAGAGAAAGAGTGGAGGGTCTGTGTTTCCTCACTTTAAAACATTCTCACACAGCTTTGAATCCTTCTTTACGTCCATGTTTGCTAGCTTCTTCTTCTCTTTACTGGCACACTGCTGCATTTCTCTGTGTTACCATCACCTGTTGATGCTAGTGTAAATCATGATGCAGAATGGCCCGTTTCACAGTCATTTATCTCATATTTATATGTATTTATAATATGAATCTGCAAACTAATCAGCTAAAATTGATCAAATACACAGAGTGAAGTCCATACTCTGCTCTGAGGACAGCTCTACATCGCCCTACATGACCTCTCTCATGGGCTCACAGGGAGACAGGTAGTCCGTTTACCTGTCTGATGTTTGAAGCACCTGTGTGTGTGTGTGTGTGTGTGTGTGTGTATGTGCGTACATGTATTACATCTGTTTGCAGAGTCACGTTGTGAGGACTTTCCTTCCTTAACCTCCCCACAACGTAAATCATTCGATTATAGGTCAGTTTAAGCCTCCAGGAAATTAATGTAAGTCTATGTAATGTCCTCTGAACTGATGGAAACGTGTGTGTGTGTGTGTGTATGTGTGTGTGTGTGTGTGTGTGTGTTTGTGTGTGTTGGACCGTGGCATCCAAAAGCACCTCTTGGCGACAACTGAGCTCATCTGACCCTTGACGGAGACTTAACGCTCTCTCACACTCAGACACGAACAGTACAAACATCCAAACATCCTGCACAGGTAGACAGACCACCTGTCTTCGTCTCAGACCAGGAAGACAATGAGTGTATCTGTCTGTCTGTTCTCAGTTCTCCACCAGCCAGGCTCGATGAGGATAGTTAAGCTAAATGAGAAGCGACAGGAGGCGACGAAACGGTCAGATCAGCTGTTCAGCTCAGGATGTCAAACATGGCTGCCAAAGGGGGAGTGGCCAAAAATCCTTCATATGTACATCAGCTCATTCATCACAGTGAAGCTAAATGCATTCCTGTGCTCCTGCTGTCAGTCAGAGGCAGAATAGAGACTTACAGGCCCATTCAGAGCTCAGGCAGCTCTGCTTAGGCATGCAGCACACACACACACACACACACACACACACACACACAAAGGCATTGACAGATGGCAGCATTCAGAGTGACGGTGGTCAGACAGACAGACAGACAGACAGAAGGATTTTGTAAAGTAACTCCCTGATGTCCGTCTGTCTGTCTGAGATCAGCGACTGTTTCATTTTCTGAGAAAGTTTCTGTTCAGAGTTCTCACAAATATTCAGTGACAGAAAAAACTGCGTATGACCTCGACTGGGCTGACTTTGACTATTACAAACTGTAGTAACAATACCACACCACAGTATAAAATACTTCATTACAAGTAAAACTCCTGCTTTCTAAATCTTATTCCAGAAAAAATAATATCAGCCTCATCATTAACTTAAAGTACTCCTCACTGTTATATATGCAGAGTCTATGTATATTATTGGAGTATTATTATTGATGAGCAGCATTTTCAAACACCTTTTAACTAATTCATATACTGTTATACAGTTTAATTTATGAAATGCATCACATTTTATATGTAAAATCTTGACCTGAAAAGTTGCTAAAGCTGAAGAATACATGTGGTGAAGTAAAAAGCATAAATTAGCTGAAAATGAAAATACTCAAGTTAAGTACACATACCTCAAATTAGTGTTTAAGCACAGTACTTGAGTCTGTATCGTGGGCTGTGTATTGGAGCAATTTATACATTATGTTGCAGTATTATTATTAAAGTACCAAACAGTTTAAATGAACTCCACATCGACCAACCACACGTCTGAAGTACATGTTTACACCTCATCACTTACGGTCCAATAATGTGACACAGACAGGGACCACTGTGGCTAATGAGTACTTTTACTTCTGATACTTTGAGTCCGGTTAGATGCCAAAACTTTGACATATGTACTTGAGTACAATTTTGAATGCAGAACTTTTGCTTGTAGTGGAATACTTTAATGGTGTAGTATTACTGCTTTTGCTGAAGTGAATGATTTGAACGCTGTACTTCTTCCATCTCTGTGCACGATGTCTCACCTGTGACCAAAGAGCACCTGAACACACCTGGAAGATACCAACTGCTCACGTTTCCTGACTTAGGTTAAGACCACTGAATGCATCACAAAAAGTTGACCAGGGATGAAACTAAGCACATTTACTCAAGTACTGTACTCTTGAGGTAGTTGTACTTTGCTTGAGTCTTTTCTTTTCATTCTACTTCTAGTGCACCAAATCTCAGAGGGAAATATTGTATTTTTACTTCACCATCACCTTTACAGATTTTACCAAACAGTTTATTAAAGTACAGCTGACACGATCAGTCAATTAATAGATGACTGATCATCTATCGTTTTAATGGTTTCAGTGATTTCTGCTGTCAAATCATCTGATGTTTGATTTTATCAGTACTTTCAGTACTGAAGTAAAGGCTCTAAATACTTTGTTCCATTACTGCCCGCCTGCAGCAGATTGTGGGATTCTGGTGACCAACAGTTATTCTGACAGGACGAAGTTACCAACCGGCAACTTTCCAAAACTCACAAACACACAGAAACTCCTTGATGTTTTGTTGGATTCAATTCATGATTGGAGCTTTAATAAAGACACAAAGAACCTTTGATCGACTGTCGCTCTGTGTGTGTGTGTGTGTGTGTGTGTGTGTGTGTGTGTGTGTGTGTGTGTGTCCATCTGCCTGTCTTAGACAAACTGTAAGGAAAGGGCTTCCATTCATACACACACACACACACACACACACACACACACACACACATAGAGCTATTCTGAATAGAAGGAGGTTTCCTTTAATGAGAGTGAAATTTAAATCCTGGACATTGTGCTGCTTTTAAACCACAGCCAAGACAGGCAGGTTTTCCTTACACACACACACACACACACACACACACACACACACACACACACACACACAGCACGGTGATGTAATGGTTTTGCCAGAGCTGAAACATGTCTGGTATCGAGGCCGGTCACCTGCTGTGAGGTGAAATGGATTTGAATTAGTTTCAGTGTTTCGCTTTAACAGGAGTTTACACTCAAACAGAAACACTGAAACTCGCCTGACACTGTTGTTGGAGGGCTGAAGCTCTGCGAGCCAACGGGCAGTGCTCGCACATTCAATCATGAGTGCTCAGAGGAAGAACTCACAACTATAATGGAACTGATTGTTTTCCTCTTAAGTTCGACCTGATTTTACAAAGACAGAAATGATTTGATAAGAATCCTGGAGGGTCATCCAGCTGATGAGCGTCCAGGTAAAAACGGTAAATGTAAACAGCTGTTTTGGATGAACGGCAGATGTTTTTATGAAATTAAGAATTTATTAAATCTAAAATCAAATTTAGCTGGTCGGTTACACTTGAATCAAGTCTCCATTTGGTAAGTTCCACCTCTTACATCATGTCAACGAAGAGCTCATGTGTTTCTTCCTGTGTGATCACTGTGAAGTCCACTATCCAACCCTGCACAACATGGCCTCGTCAGAGGTCACTGCTTCCAGACAGAGAAAAGACCTAAAAATGCTGAACTGATCAGAATGAAGGAGGAACATCAAAAAACCCTGAAACCTCTCAAAAGCTTGTGGAATCTTATCAAAGTCCAATGGAACATCCTCAAGGATCCTTGAAAGAACCCCTAAATCAATTTGAGGATCCTCAAATCCTGAAGTTTCAAAGCTCTCTGACACCTCTCCAAGTACACCTGAATGCTCCTCAAGAACCACTGGAACCTCTTCAAGGAGGACACCTGAAGCCTTCTCAAAAATTACTGCAGGTGCTTCAGGAACTTCTGGAAGGACCTCTGAAATGTTCTGTAGAACATTTTACAAGCACCACTGGAACATTGTCATGGAAAACTGGAACCTGCTTAAATCTCTTAAAAACATCTGTACCTCTCAAAATTCTCAAGGAGAACTTCTTCAAGAACACTTTGTGCACTCTTGGAACCCACCCTGTCCGCCCATGACTCTGTGAATCTAGTTGAGCCTTCTCTATAGAACCTCTTTAACAACCACTAGAACCTCCTGGAGGAGGACATCTGGAACCTTCTCAGGAACCACTGAAACCTAGTTGAGTGCTCCAGAAACCTGTTTCAGACCCTGCAGACATTCCTAAAGAGACTTTGGAACCTAATCAAGAACCTGTGGAACTACAAGGAATAAATAACTAAGTAATTCTACTTCTACTGATGACTCCTGTTCCTCAGTCTCTTTCTCTGAGTAGCAGTGAGTAACAGAACTGAACCTCCAAAGCCACTATCTGAACAACATGACATGCGCGCGTCGTGGCAGCGCGCGAGGGAGATAAACAGAGGCAGCGCGAGACAGGTGCTCCGTTTCTCACGACTGGATCACGTCCGTGCAAGCGCCCTCACGCACGCACGCACACATACACAGTTTGAGCTGCTGTTTACTGACTGTTTGTAACAGGTTGGTAAAGAGTAATTCAGCGAAAACCCTGAGTGTTGACTTACAGGTAAGACGTGAACACGCTCAGGTTACTCGGTATCTCCCGGAGCCCCAGGTCCGAGCAGTCCACCCGGTGCAGCAGCCCGTCCACCTCGCACCAACAGCGGCCAGGACAACCGGCTCGTCCCGCTCCACCGTCACCGTCCTCGGAGCTCTCCGCTCCGGCCACCGCGAAGCTGCTCGCCGCAGCCGCCGCTGTCCTCTCCACCGCGGGCACGGCGGTGCTCTCCTGCACGGCCACGGAGGTCTGCATCTCCACCGCGGCCGTGGAGCTCCTCAACGCGGCCGAAAGGACTGCAAACACGGGCAAGAAAGCCACAAACCCCGGCATGTCCGTGAAAGTTTCAGGTCCAGAAAAAAACCCTCCGAAATAATGAAAATACACAGACTGAGTTGCAGCCTTGGATCCCGATGACGTTGTGTCTGTGGTCCGTTTTGGTCCCTGCTCTATGGAGCTGGACTGGAAACGGTTCAGATTAATTTCTGATAATCTGGACTGAAAGTTGCGCACAAGAAAGCAAAGCAGAGTCCTGAGAACTTCAGCTTGTTGGAATTGAAGTCTGCAGTTTGGTCGCTTTCCAGGCTGCACGCGTGCAGCCGCACAGCCGGAGTGTGTGTGCGTGTGTGCTAAAGAGTGTGTGTTAAAGTGTGTGTGAGTCCCTCCACTCACTACAACTGTGTGTCAGCCCCGCTTACTTTTATATGGCTTGTCTGTCTGTCTGTCTGTCTGTCGTAACAGATCAACAGCACAAATGTCAAGATCAACCAGAGAACCACTGAATGAATTCATAAAACAGAACCATGAATAAATAAATAAAAGCAAAATAACTGAAGAAACTGATCAACTAAATCATCAAAATAAAAAGACCAACTAAAAGCCCTTCTTTGGGCGGACATGTAATAAATGCTGATTTTATAAATTACATTTATGAAAGTACAAGTACAAAAGTATTAGCTACAAAAAGGCTCGAAAGTACCCCAAAGTAAAAGAAGTGAGAAGGACTTTCAGAGATTTAAAGCCCCAAAACAACTTTACCATCGTTATTTGTCAGTTATCTGTGAACTGAATGCTGGAACACCTTCAGGACCTGAACTCTAGCCTGAGCCACACACCTGAAAACACTGGTTTCAATTAACTCATTAAACCAATGTGATGTTTTTCAGATACAGAATCTTTGAAATGTGAGACATTTTGACTGAAAGGAGAAAATGATTTGAAGAAGAAGAAGAAGAAGAAGAAGAAGAAGAAGACATTTTGGGGACATTTGACATTTGTCAGAATTAACATGTTGATTCATCACATTCTTTTTTTAATTTAATAAATGCATCTTTTTGACTTGTTGAAAGTAAAATCTCACTGATATATTTCTGATTTTTGTCATTTCAATTGAGTTTTTATCATTTTGTTTTATTGTTCTACAGTGTACGTTTGTATTATTTTGATCTGTTTGTTCACTGTTTCGAAAAATGCTTATTATAGACATTTAAAAAGTTTAGTGTTTTATTGATATTACTCCAATGTGAACAAAAATGACTTAATACTGTGGATGTTATCAGTAAGATGAACTACTATCATAATCACTGGATAACAGAGATGCTATTATTAATAGTACTAAAGGTCAAATAGCCAAAATGAATGAACAAAATAATAAAACAACATAACTTGGCTTCACTGTTTAGAGACCACAGTGGAAAGAAAGACATATTATAAATGAAATCTAAGTGAATTTTTCTTAAAGCTGCAGTAAAGTACTTTTGGCCACCAGGGGGCAGAAAAACATCAAAACAAGCAGACAGATGCCGCTGCAGCTGTTTGTGCCAGCTGATGGATGTCAGTCCAGTATTCTCCCTCTTTTTGCTCTGGTTATGGTCTCCAGCAGCTCTTCAGGGAAACGCCTTTCTCTTTGTCTAGTGAACATCGGCGATGTTCATCGGCTTGTCTCTGAGTCCGTCTGTCAAAGACGGACTGAAGGAGGTGAAGACGCTGAGACTGAACCAGACAGACACCAAACAGAGAGGCTTTGTCACACCTGCATTTCAGCAATGTGGCTTCATTCAGTGTTGATATGATCCCTGACTGCGCGCGCGCGTGCACACACACACACACACACACACACGCACTCACACACACACACACACACACACACGCACACACACACACACACACACACACACACACACACACACACTAAGCTCTGGTTAATGATTGGTACTATATGACTGTCTTTTGCACTGACTTCTGTGCAGGCGTGTGTGTGTTTAATGCAGTGTGTGTGAGTGTGTGTGCGTGTGATACCTGCACTAAGGCAATGATGCAACTGTTGACAGTGTGAGGCAATCAGTCTCAAACCAGGAGAGAGAGTCTGTCTCAGTTTATTTAAAGGAAACTTTTGCATTTTTATCTTCTGAGACTCGCAGCAGGTGCTGGCTTCATATTGACTGACTGTCGCTTCAGTCTCATGAACTCACCAGCAGATAAGTATATTTCCCAAAGTGTCAGAACTTTTCCTTTAAGTGCAGAGCTGAAGTCAGGATCTTATTACCAGGACCAGGACCTATCAGAACCAAGCTTAGCATAGAGACTGGAAACAGGGGAAACAGCTCCCTGTCCAGAGTTTAATAATACACCTACCAACATGTCTAAAGCTCACTAATTAACACGTTGTCCCCCTCCTCCAGTGTCTCCAGCATGTCCCAGTGAGCAGGCTTTGCTTCAGATGTATGGTAGTCTGCATTGTTGGGCAGTTAACAGCTGCAGTTAGCATCTGCACAGGCTTTCTGATGCGTTTACCAACACAAAAACAGTCCAGACAGGTGAAAATTTCCTTCACATTCAATCTGAACGCACCTTCAGGATAACTGTCATAACTGAGTCCTACCAAGTGTTGAATTATCCAAAATATAATTGCAGAAAGCAAAAGTGGGAAGTTTCTGAAATAAGACAAATGAATTATTAAAACAATGAAACACTGGCGTGAAGAAAACTGAGCTCAAGATCGTTTCAGTTTGATCAAATGCAACTTTATTGACCCCTGCAAGGACAATTTCATGCATGTGAGAAAGTGCTGTTAATCACAAAGCTGAAAGAAAAGGCTGTAAGCTGAAAACAGGGTGAAATAAATACATGAAGAAAGCCGAACACCTCTGCAAACTCCTCAAAGACCCTCCAGGATACCTCCTGGAGTCTACTCAGCAACACCTCCTCACACTCAAGAGCTCCTGAAAATGAAATCTTCATAAGTTAAAATATTTTACAGCTGAGAAATAAATGATTGGACAACATGACTTCATATTATTTTCATCAGTCCTGGTTTGACATTAGATTTAAAGGTCCTGATGCTTCTTTGGGTGTCTGAAAGTGTTTCCCTGTTCTTCCATTCTCAGGCAGACCCTGACCTCTAGTGGTCGACTTTTGTCTTGCAGCCAGAGGCAGCTGTGATTAAAAACAAGTTTTCTATGTTTGAATCAAACAGTTAATTAACCCACTCAGGCTTTTTGGGGAGGTTTGAAGAGGTTTGTGAGTTTATTTCAGGGGTTATTCTTAAGTTACCAGAGGTGTTCATGAGTTTTCCAGGCCATTACAGGCAAGTAAGAAGTCATGATGTCTGTATTTTTGGGATGTCAGTAACCTGGTTTACACTGATCATTTACAAACGTAGACATGGTGGATATTTCATCAGCTGATGCTAGTCAGTATTTAATTTATTTGTCCATTGACATGCAAGTAGTGCAATTAAAATGTCCTACGTGTTTTATTTAGTTTTTTGTTGCTCTGGGGTAAGTCAGGGTGGTGACAGCAGTGTCCTTTTCTGTCCATGATGATTTCTGTCCATTCAAACTTCTGAGGAAAGAAGCTGAAGAAATAGACATAACAATTCTTAAAATGTAAGAATTAGAAGTGTTTATTTTTCCGCTGAGTATTCTGTGTCCTTTACATCACAATAAACGATTAATTGAATATGAAAAATGTAAAAATATGGGAAAAGGAAATGGAAAATCACAAAATGCATCAATGTCACATGAAGATTCCAGGACCCAAAGCGCTTTCTGAATCAGTGCCATTCACACAAAGAACCACGTCTCATTGTGCATGTTTGAAAATGCTGCATCACATGATGAGTTAGAAACTAAACTCTAAATCAAATCAATCCTGATGCTCTGAGCCTGTTTTTACTGGCTGTGCTTTGATGGGCCAACATCAGAAACCCCCCGCAGCACTGAGGGTTGTGACAGCAGCCGACTCCTTCATCATGTGACGCTGCACAGAGGAGGCAGTGTCGCTGAGCTCTCACTCTGCTACGGGTTCTGAGTACCGCCTCCTGGCAGGTCGATGACTCTGGAACCGGCTAACAAATAAACTAATAAGACTCCCAGGGTTGTGTTCCAGATTTCCACACAGCGGGTGAAATGAACCATCTTTGAGGAGATACGTTGTTTTAAGGACGGATTCAAAGCGATGATTAAATGGAGTGGGACGTGTGCTTCTTGCGCTCAAACAACTAAGTGATCCATCTTCCCTAACGTAGACGATCTTCGGCGGAGCTAGCCGGCTAACTAGTAGCGCAAAGAGACGCCATTAGTTGTGTGAAAAGCAGGCATTCGCATCAGGTGGAAAGGGGAAGTAGCTCACTGTTAGGACGCGTTTCCGTCACACCTGTTGGTAGATATTGATATAAGTCAGATTCTCTTATGCTGTCGAGGTGTTTTGTCCTGATTTTAGCTGTTTCTCTGAAGTCGGAAGCTGATGTGAGCTACGCAGGACTTGAGTTCCAACGGGGTTAGCTTTAGCAGTGCTAGCTTGATAACGCTTGTTTTGATAAATCCGAGGACTTGTTTAATAGACTGCCAGATATGGCGGCGGGGGGCACGGGCGGAAAAACCTACTCGTTCAAGGTGGTGTTGCTGGGGGAAGGCTGTGTGGGGAAGACGTCGCTGGTGCTGCGATACTGCGAAAACAAATTCAACGACAAACACATCACAACTCTACAGGTAAGACACCCAGGAAGCTGCTGCTAGCCCGGGTTAGCCTGCTAGCTAACCCGCCTCGGAGCCGTGACAGTACATGAGCTGTTAGTTTTTTGGGAATCAAAGCAGAGGGCGGTGGGGGTGTTGTGTTGGGGTGGGGGTGTTTGTGTTGCTGTCACTTCGGTATGGACGCGTGTTGCGCTGCCCGAGCCTTCCCGGGAGAGCGGGGCTATTGCGAAACTGAGCTGGTGTTGTGGTTGAAATCGGAGCTGCTCGTCCAGCGGGATTATCCGAGGTGACGGCGGTGAAAGCCAAGCGTCCAGATTTGAGTCGAGATCTGCACACCTGCCGAGAAATCCACCTCGATGTCAGCCTGAAATGCACAGATATCAGAGGGGGAGCTGACACACAGACTGTCAATCATCAATGTTTGTCTCATCACTAATTAAATCTAATCTTCGGCCTGAACTCTGGACAGAAATCTCACCAGAACATCAGCAGCTCTCTGCTGCAGCAGTGACTAAATGCTCACTGTGTAGCCTAAAACTCTCTTTATAATGTCATTAATACCAGTAACTAAGTACGTTTACACAAGTACTGCACTAAAGTACCATTACTTCTACTTCACTGGAGTATCTAAATTTTCTGCTACTTTAAGCTGTTACTGCACTGTATTAACCTGATTCATGCAATTACTTTCCAGCAGGGCTGCCTCTAACCATTACTTTCACTGTTGATCAATCTGTCCACTCTTTTCTCCCTAATTGATTAGTTTGGTCTATAAAGTGTCAGAAAATGATGGAAAATGTCGATCAGTGTTTCCCAAACTTAAGAAGACGTCCTCACATGTCGCGTTTTATCCACAGACACTCAGCTGACTGATCTGAGCTGTAGCTAAAAAAAAAAAACAAACTTCAAACTGATTAATCGATTATCAAAATAGTTGACAGCTAATCGATTAGTGGTTGCAGCTCTGCTTTACAGATTAAGATTGAGCAGATAAAGCTGATCGATTTAGAAAACATGATGCTGTGCTGCAGGTTAAACAATCCTACAGTTTATGAAGTTTATGAAGTGTTTAACATGAACTCGACCAGCTGTAATGTCAGAATACTGCTTATGGGTTAAAGCATCAGTAATAATACTCCAATAATATGATTTATATGTGATAATACAACTATGAAAGGTACCATTCTGCCTAACAAGTGCTTTAATACCTGAAGTACATTTTGCTGTTAGTACTTTTTTAGTTTTACTTGAGTAAAATTTGGAATGCAGGACCACAGAGTATTTCTACGCTGTGGTATTACTACTTATACTTACATAAATTACATTAGGTACTTCTTCTGCTGCTGATTTAAACTAGTAAGAAGCATGAAATCGATCTTTCAGTGCACATTTTTGAGATGCTTGTGTTGGTTCGTGACGTCACAGAAACATGAGGTCGGCTCTGGCTATGAGCTGGAGTCGCTCCCCGGATGCTGCACAGTGGCTGGAGTTAATCTGGAGTATTTTAACAGATTGCTTTAGCAGAAAGGCCAACATTCACCGTTCCAGCTTCTGAAATGTGAGGATGTGATGCTTCTGTTGATGATACATGAAAATAGACTCAATATCTTTGGCCTGAGGGAAAGTATAACCAGCATTTTTCACCACTTTCTGATCCTCTGTTGGTCAAACGATGAGTAAGTGGAGAGGATAATTACCAAGAAACATGAACCATGAGCTGCAGTCCCAGTTTGAACAGTGTGTGTAACGACAAGTGCAGGTTAGAAGTTTATTTTCCATTGGCTATAAAAATACAGAACAACATTATGATTCTTCTGAACCAGCGAAACAGAAAAATGCATCAAACCTTATAAAGAAACAACTGTCGCTTTCACGACCACAGTCAGATAATAACACATTAAACACAAATTACGAAGGATTAATATGTTGTAAATATACAAGAAAATCCTGTTAATTAAGAACACATTTATGTATGTATGTCTTTACAGCACACGTCAGCTTTTTTCAAGTCGTCAACGTTGAAAAACCAGAAAATATCACAGAATTACACAAAGCAATTTCAAAGTAAAAGCTCAGTTTCATTTCCCCTTCTGTCCTCCTCTTTAACAGGTGCTCACTCTCTATTTCTCAGTCCTGTCTGAGCTTCATGGAACAGTTTCTGATTCAACTTCTCAAACACTTTCTGTTTTATATCACAGTCAACTGAAGGTTTTTGGCTTTTAGATGCTGACAAAACAAATCACGTTAAACTATTATATAACATCTTCTTGGCTGAGCAGATGGAAAAAAGCCTTATTGACAGACTAATCAACAGTAAACATTTGTCAGTTGCAGCTGTGATCGTGTTTATCAAAAATGCAGGTGTGTCTGTGGTTAGCCAGGTGGGCGGAGCCTCTGTCAGTGTCATTGGGTTGATTTGCATCCCTGATAGGAACAGCAGTTCAGCTACGTCCAATCCCAGCAGAGAGGAGGGTCATGAAGGAGGATGACGCACCTTAAACTGAAACTCTGTGATCCTCCACCTCAGTGTGTGTTTCCAGGTGCTGGGGACTGAATAATGTTGTGTAAAGCCTCGAGTGATGTCACATGAGTCTGAGTCGATTGAGGTTCTGTTGGCGTGGAGTCAAAAGAAGGTCAGACCTCTGTAGGTGCTGCAGGCTACTTTAGCTGCTACCAGCATAATACACAGCTGTCCATCAGCCAGCTGTCAGAGGGAGAGTTGCATTATGGGTACTGTAGGCACCAGTTTTTGAGATGGAATCAGAATGTGTGGAATAAAAAAGATGATATTTCTGGTTAATGCTGGCTGTGACCGCTGAGGGTGAGCCTGTGTCTCTGTGTCTGTCCCACCTGAAAAGACTGAGGAAAAAGACTTCACCGGGGACCTTTCCATTCATATCTTTGTTGAAATGGCCTTTGAGCTGTGATGCTTTTGTGCTCTGTGTGTGTTTGCATATCCAGTTTCAGCTGCTCTGCTAATGCGACCATGTTTGGCTGTTTATCTGCTGCGCTCAGGTTTCAGAAAGCTCTCACCGACCATGCAGGAGAAAGGAAAAGAAAAGGGGAAAATCCAGGAAGATGATGCAGCATTTCCATCCGATCCGCCAGAGATGGAGCATCGGTAATGACTTACAGCCGCTGAATCAGTCCACCACAGTGTGTTCGTGCAGAGCTCCGGGTTTCGGTTGGCGGCGTGAGCTGGAGGTGTAGCCGAGCTCCTCGCACTGTGTCGGTTGCGTCATAATCAGCTCTTGTGTACTCGCAGCTTTTTGTGTTGGAGCCCGAAGCCAAACTTCACCCAGAAATCTGTTCCTCTTTACGATCTGTTTGACGGAAAATGATGAAATGTCTTTGTCGGGCCCGTCAGCACTGTAATACTGCTGCATTTTCATGCTATCGGCTGCTCTGATGTACATGTTTTGTCTTGAAGTTGCACGTTGAGTCAGTAGGAAAGATTTTGTGACGATAGCTTCACTCAGACATCAGTTTCATTTCAGCTGAATTCGCCCAGCATACTCAGATACTTCATGAGGTTTAACTTATCATGATGTGATACTTTGCTGATATCAGGAAGTGCTGAGCAGACCTGTGATTGGCCCAGAGTAACACTTTGATATATTTGATATAAACTCTAATCACGTCTGTTTACAAGTTCAATGGTAAAATGAACACGCTGACTGGCTGGTGGAATGAATGAAATCTGGTTGGTGGCCTCAGCTGTGAGGAAGCAGAGGGGATGATGGGAGGAGGAGGAGGAGGAGGAGGAGGAGGAGGAGGAGGACGGGATGAAGAATGTGCTGGACCCCCTTCAGGTCACAGTCACATGGTTTTCAGTGCTCCTCAGCCACATATCTGCAGGGCTCGGACTTGCTCACATGTGACCCACAGCCCAGCGGTGCATTATGGGATCACAGCTGGATGCAGTGACGCTGTTGGCACAAGAGAGGTGATTGTTTGCTGCCGGTTGTAGAGAAATGTCTCATTTTCGGTCGTCCTGTGTCTCTTTCCCGGTGGATCACAGTGAGCAGATACAGAGATTCTCCTCAGCTCTTACGTAAAGACCTCAAATTGAACGTGAAACAAGGCGATCAGGGGATGGAGGGATGGATGGTGGGATGGTGGAGGTGCACGAGCTCTGCGTGATCAAGCAGTTTCACAGTCTGTCACCTGTGACTGAGACAATGGCCGCCGTCTGTCTCTGTCGTTTTCAACATGTCCGGCTGTCACATGACTCATAAATTCATGCTGGGACTCGGCCACATGATACGGTGGACTACATGCTGGACCGTGACCAATCACGGCTCGCTGTCTTTCATGAGCAGCGTGACCGTTTAATACACATATGTCAAACTTATTCCACAAAGGGCAGAGTTTTTCGGGTTTTCTTTCCAACCAAGCAGCAGCACACCAGACTTGACTCATTTCATCAGCTGATCTCAGTCTTCAGACAGCTGATTGGTCAGACTGTGGCTCTTGATTGGTTGGAGGAAAAACCTGCAGCCACACGGCCCTTTGTGGAATAGGTTTGACGTGCCTGGTTTAATGTGTTATGATCTCTGGCCGCTCGCTCTCTGCTGTCGGTTTCATCATCAGTTTATTGGCTTTCGAGGTCTGTTACTGAGACGCCTTTGAGCAAGGTACAGATCTTCACCAGGATCAAGGAGCTCGTCTTCGGTTGCTATGCTTACCATCACGTATTACTGAGGTGGATTCTGTGATGTCGCTGGAAACACGTCCTCCATCACTGTCCACTGTGTGTTTATTGGTTATTTTCCATCTGTGTAGTCATACAAAATCAACAGATCCTGACAGCTAGTTAGCATGAAGCTAAGCTGTATGGCTCCAGGCTTGAGCTGTGGAAACGTGGAGTGTTGGTGACGATCAGTTAGTCATTAAAATCATTTTTATCAACTGAAATAAACAGGACATCGTTCTGACTTAAATCCATGTGAAAAAGTTTTGGCTGGGAAACTGAAAGCTGTTTTACAACAACAACAAAGAGAACAAACTGTTCAGCACCTTTTAAGACAAAGTTGTGTGTACAGGGTTGGAAAAGAAATAAAAGGAGGCAGAGAGACAAATAGATTCAAACAATTCAATAAAATAATACAAAATTAAATAAGATGTCCAGCAGTAATAAAGGCTGACGGTCTGTGGCATCTGTGGTTCAGAGCTGCTCATTGTTTATTTAAAGGTCGAGTTCCGGACCACAGCCAATCAGCTGACAGATCGCACACACATACGCGCACACACTCACTCACTCATTCCTTCCCATAAGCACGTCATCACTCGTTCATCTGTCTCTGAGCCTGAAAACATGAATCTTGACCCTGAACTTCTCTTTCCCTCCAGTAAATCAGGGAAACGCGACCTTTCACCCAGAAAGTCTTCGACCTTTCGGGTTCTTATCAGAGTGGCGTTCGACGCGCTGTTGGCGAGGAGCACTCAGACTTTACAGGTTAAAATGAAACCGACGGATTTCCTGTGCAACACTGCAAAAACCAAAGCCTGAAGTAACTGGGTTCACATGTTTCTGGTTTTCTTTAAAGGTTTTTGCTTTGGATTCATTCAGTGACGAAACTTTGAACTTTTTGTTCTCTGTTTAAAGTGAGCAGAGATAGAAATCAGTCAGATTTCAGCCATTTTTACACAGTTTTCCTTTATTCTGACACTGAGCAGAAATAAAACAGTAAAAAACACAAAGGAAAAATATTCTCATGCCTTTTTATCAGAGTATTCATGGATAGTACGTCGATTTCCTGTGTACTACTTGCTGAAATAGTTCTTTGTAGTAGTATTGTTTTAAGATAGGATTGGCATATTTTAAGTACGTTTGAGTACACTGACTAAGGAGTACTTCTACTATGAATACTAGAATTAGACCCACAGTTTACTTCTCACATCATTTAGTTTGTTCAGGCGTTGTTTCTCTGCAGAGAGATTAAAGTAAGTACAGCACAGTGTTAATCCTCAGGTAGTGGAGAGGTCAAAGGTCACATGGTTGTGAAGGTAACCATGTGACCACGTCGTCTCAGAGGAGGAAGGTGTGGAGGAGGAGGAGGAGACACGCTTCAGCAGCATGAGCAGTGTTAGCTGAGTCAGGCCTAAATGCTAACATGCTAATGCTAAACAGATATAATGTTTAGTGTTTTAGCATGCTAATATTAGCTCATTGGTACAAAGCAGAGGTGCAGCTGAGGCTGATGGAGTGTCAGAGGATCAGTGAGGGTGTCAGATGTCATCTGGAGGAAAAAAACTTTGACCTGTTTCGACTGCTTTTACTGCGTTTGTATCGCAGCGTCTGACTTGGATCTGCTTTCAAACACCAGAACCACATGTTTGATTCCAGCTGTCACTGAAGCTGATTTGTTTGATTATTGAAATCTGATAATTGTCTTCTTGGTGTCGTCCTCTTCTTCTGTAGGCGTCCTTTCTCACAAAGAAGCTCAACATCACAGGAAAGAGAGTTAATCTGGCCATTTGGGTGAGAGCCGCCATCCTGATGCTGCCTTCATGCCTCCAACAGGAAGTTCACTGCAGCAGTGTTAACCTTAGTGTGTGTGTGTGTGTGTGTGTGTGTGTGTGCGTGCGTGCGTGCGTGCGTGCGCAGGACACGGCAGGTCAGGAGCGTTTTCATGCTTTAGGTCCCATCTACTACAGAGACTCTAATGGAGCCATACTAGTGTACGACATCACAGACGAAGACTCCTTTCAGAAGGTAAACGCTTCTGATTAGATGATCAATATGTTTTGAAAGTGCCCGCCCTTTTCCAAACAGTCTCCATGACGTCTTCCAGATGTTTCTGCGTAACAAACGCCTGAGAGGTTAATTGAAGCAGAATATTCTGTTTCCTGCTTCAGTTCTCCATCAAACGTTTCTCCTCCCTTCGTGTCCTTTCTTCTCCTTATTTCTCCCATGCTTCTTTCCTCTTTCATCCCTCCTCTCGTCCTTTTTTGTAACGTTTTTCTGGTGCGACTCAGGCTGTGCTAAAGCCTCATTGATCTTCTTTGTTTCTGTCTGCAGGTGAAGAACTGGGTGAAGGAGTTGAGGAAAATGTTGGGGAACGAGATTTGTTTATGTATAGTAGGTAAGTCTCAACGAACGTTTACTTCACCTGAATGTTAGAGAGTCTTAAAACTACATCTTTCTCTCTCTTTGGAATTTTTCTTTACCCAAAACCTGACCTTTATCCAGTGTGCTCCGTCCCTCACTGTGACGAATGACAGATGCCAAACAAGTAAACCAGCAGCCAATCCCGGTCCAGCTTGACATTTGGCGTGCTGTGATGTTACTGGGTGGCAGGAAATCAAAACTTCAATCTGTTTACTTGCTGCTTCAAAGTTCAGCATTTTGTGAAATCCCCTCAGTCACAGATCGATCCCACTCTCAGCCAACAGACTGTTAGCTTAGCTTAGCATAAAGACTGGAAGCAGAGGGAATCAGCTAGCCTCAATCTCCAGATCACAAACGCAGAACGTCTCAATGGGATAGTTTGATTTGTTGAATCACAGAATCTGATTTCCAATGAGGGAAACACAGCAGATGTTTTTATGAATGTTTTTGTGGATAAACTGAATCAGACGCAAATTGTCCTTCAGATCAGACGGATGCGATTTGTCCTAAAAGACGTCTGGACGGGATCTTTAAATGTTAGAAGAGGAAAGCAGTGATGAAGGAATTTAAAGCTTCCTCAGATGTCTGAATGGTGTGTGGCATGTTTGGCTTCGAGTTGTGTCTCGATGAGGGACGTTTCTGCGTGTTTTGGTGCTTAACTGGATTATGTTGTTGATGTTCTGGTCATCATGTGTTTGGACCGGCTCATCGTTTGGGATGGCAGCAGTTATACAATCTTCTGTCTGATAATGTAATAATGTAATTTTGGTGTTTTTGATAAAGCAGCTTGTCACGAGGACGTTCTTCAAAGTAAGTTTAGGACGCTGGAGTCTGAGGCTCTGAGCCGTTGGTGCAGAACAAAGAACAAATATGTCTGAAAGTGGCGCTTAAAGAGCTGAGAGAAGAGAGGAAAGATTCTGTGGAGTTTCTGTTTGCTCACAATCTGGAAAACCTACAACAACCAGAATGCACTGTGCTGAATTAACATAAAGCCAAGCCAGAAGACAGCTAGCTTAGCTTAGCATTAAGACTGGAACCGTAGTGTAACAGGATGTGGTTTCATGGAGGTTATGTGGAAGCAGGAAGTCAGTGCGTCTAGCTCAGCACTTGAAACTGCGGCTTGTCTTTCCGGACAAACATTGATCATTCAGGGGCTGTAATGTAGGACGAGGTCAGGTTTAACTGATCTGAGAGCCAAAAAGATCAAAGGTCTGTTTGTCCTGTCATCCCTGCCATCGTCCACAGATGGAAACGTTTTGCCGTCTGTCCTCAGTTCACTCAACAACCACCACGTAAAACGAGAGCTGCTCTGAGGCTGAATCTGTCTTTCTTCTGCAGGTAATAAAATTGATCTGGACAAAGACAGACACGTCTCAGTGGAGGAGGCTGAGAGGTAAGAACCAATCAGAGGCCTGAGCTCTGCTCGTCTCCGGCCTGCTGTCGGTCTGAGTGTCTTTTCTGTGTCTCTGTGTAGTTATGCAGAGACGGTGGGAGCCAAACACTACCACACATCGGCCAAGTTAAACAAAGGCATCGAGGAGCTCTTCCTGGACCTCTGTAAACGTAAGAGACGCTTCCTAAAAGACGGACATCAGACATCCTGATGTTTTCACCGAGCTTTTCAAGAATATTCTGATCGTTTATTTACCGTTAGATTTGAGGCTTTTCCTGTTTCTGTCTTTGAATCACGCTACATCTTTCTGTGCTAAATGAATAAACTTTATTTATAACACACAGTTTGGAAACCAGCAGCCGATAAACTGAAGAAGTTTTCTAAAATGACAGAGAAGTTCCAGAGGTCTGTGCTGCTGTTTGAAGGTTTGACGTCCGTCTGTGCTCTCAGGGATGATGGAGACGGCTCAGGCTGAGGAGAGGATGAAGGGCAACGGAGCCAGCCAATCCGCATCGAGTAGGCGGGGCGTACAGATCGTCGACGACGAACCACAAGCCACGCCCGCCGGAGGATGCTGCTCTTCTGGCTAACACATGCACACGCACACACACACACATTATCGAGTGTCTTGTCAGCTCTAAAATCCTAAAATAATCCCAGTTTTTGTTATTGCTGTCTCTGCTGCTAAAGAGCAAATCATATTTAAAATGTTTTAATCATCGTTCCCTTCAAAATAAAAGCATCTTATGGTTAAATTGACTGTGCTTTCAGCCATTTAAATTTGACTAAAATCACAATTTCAGCACTAAAATTGAATAAAAGTGAAAGCTGCCTGACAGCCTCGAGCCCTCGGCTTAACGCACACACGAGTGACGTGAGATGAGTCAGACTTCAGATTTATGTTGTCGTTTTTGGGTTGGATCTCTTGAGGGATAAAACACATCCAGACACACAGACACACACTGTACAAACCTCCATGAATCACATTTATCCAAACACACAACATGTTTCCCGCTCCAGAGGCGGAGGAGCAGCAGGTGGTGAAACGGCTCCACCTGCTGGACGGGAGTCAGACTGCAGCACATTAAAGGGCAGGTTCATGAAAATATGACGTCTGAACTCAGCTGCTCTGAAATCCTTCAGTCTGTTTATCAGAAGCCAAACACCAAAAAGAAATAAAACAAAAATGTCCAGGCGGAGCAGAGCTGCTGTTGATCCTGATCTTTGGTTTGTGACTTAAAACTTAAATATTAAATTAACAATAAGAAGAAGATCACTGATCAGAACGAGGCTGTTTATTGTTTTATTAACGTTTATTTCCAAAACCTGAAGACGTGAATAAATGCTGATGATTGAAAAGCAGCAAATCTTCAATCAACTAATCAATGAATCGTTAAACCTCCAGTCGATTCGTCAAACGTTGTCAAATCACATTTAGAATCTTAAGAAAATGAATTAACACAAACCTGAAACGTCTCAGTTATGATTTTCATCAGAACAACATTTTTAGATTTGTCATTTTTCAAAGATAGCAAAGAGAAAAGCAGCAGATCAACAGTTCAAACTGATCGACTGATCGTTGTGCAGCTGCTCCTTCATCCTCCTCTTCCTCTACATTACACACACACACACACACACACACACACACGCACACACCTGGACAGAGAAGTTTTCCAGTGCATGTTTAATTTCTGTAAAAGGCTTCGTTTGTTTTTCATTTAAAAGAAATGACGAATTAAAAAGTGAGCAGCCGTTATTTAATAAGTTATATTCACGTGGCGGTGATGGAAGTCTGTACATGAACAAAGTTTTCTCTGTACTCTCTACTGTGTACTTTTACTGTTGTTTTCCTCCAGGCCTGTAGCTCCATTAATCTCTGCATACTGAAAGAAAAGTGCAGCGACGTTGTGCAGAAGTCTGCAGGATGTTTGATCTGCCTTTGGGAAAAATCGACGCTGTTCTGTCCTGTTCATCCTGGAATAATTAAAAAAAAAAAACTAAAAAAAAACTAAAATATGGTTGAAAAGGAAAAAAAAATCATCGCACTTTTTGGAAATGTCATTTTTTAAACTGCTAGTGTTTTTGTAAAGATAATAGAACAATTATAACGATTTACACAACGCACAGACGTGTTGCTCAGACTCTCCTTATTTCAGCCTCACATGTTCGCACAACGGGAATATTCAGGAAACTTACAGCAAAATTAAACCACATGTATTCAGTGAGAGTTCAGTGTTCCTTCATCACCATGAACACACACAATTACACACTACAGCACACACATGGATTCATCCGCCGCTGAAAGTTGTCCCAACAGAAGCTCTGTTTCCTCCCATTTGTCTGATAAAAACTACAGCAAGCAGCTGATTGCGGAAATGAACCTTTTTAAGCATGAATATTTATGAGGTGTTTTCAAAGATTTAGTCGTCAGTAGGAACAAATGGGATTGAAGCTGAGAGCCACAGACAGGAAGTGAGACAGACAAAATGTTGGGTTGGGTCATTTGTTGACAATAAGAAAAATACAGAACAGCAGCAGAATTTAAGTACATATTTACTAATAACTTGATCGGGATCAGAAATGTTAAATCTATGTTTGCGGTCATTTAGAAAGTTGTTATTCCACAGTTTGTCCACCAGAGAGCGCTGAAAATGTCTTGATCTATATCTTGAGCTATGTGCATGTGTGGACACATGAAGTCAGGCTACAGCACTGTGAGGCCGCACACAGAGCTAAATGCTAACGTTAGCATGCTGGTGTTTACCAGGTATGACATTCAGCTCAGTTTATCTCGACAGCTGCTAACGTTTGCTAATTAGCCGTTAACACATCAAGTGCAGCTCACACTGATGGGAACGTTTGCAAGTGTACACATGTTGACCTGATGATGAAAAGTCAGAGGATCAATAAAGTTATTAAGGTTCATCCTGAAGGGAGCACGAACACTGGAGCACATTTCAGCGAAATCAGCAGAATCCTAATCCGATGATAATCCAACAGGCTGCCTAGCTGGAGTCAGAGGACACGTCCTGCAGACTCTGACACAGACGCAGTTTCTTTGAAGGTTTTTATTGGTGTAAGTCGTCGGTGATCTACAGTGTCAGCTCACAGCAGAAAGAATCAAACATGATACAAAGAAGAGATGAAAAATTTAAAGAATATTTCCCTTTTCTCCAGTTTCACAAACAGCCTTATTTGTCTTATAAAGCGACTTCCTCCGAACATCCAGGTTTTCTCCTTTATTTTCACATGGAATTATAAAAAATAATCTTAACTTGGCTGAACCGCTCAGCCTCTGTACAACAGCACATGCTTTCAATTTTGCCCCAAAAGCTTTGTCGACACAATTTCCAAAATAAAAGCCTTAACTTTCCGTAGTTTGACAGATTTCCTCCGTCATGCTGGTTAACAGGGAAATGTGGGTTATGAAGCGTCTTTCTAGGACAAGCGTACAGTGATTACTGATTAATATTGTAGACAGGAGATGAGACTAACAGGAAAGAAAAGACCCTCTGAGACATTCTCTAACAAAAAGTACAGGATATATGTGTGTAATATTTAAAAAAAAATAAAGTAACTGAGATGAGAGTGACTCCTCCACAAATGTACCGCCGGTGGATTAACATCTTATCAGCCATCCAGGTTTGGGGACAATACGCTCTGAAGCTTTTAAATAAAAGGACAAATATTTTCTGTCAGTGCTTCTGTTTTTGGCACTTATGGTTTATCGTCTCACTATAAGGCCATCTGCTGAACCAAAGGAGAATCAGGAAGGACTGCTGGTTTGAAAAGAGGCTTTCATTCTTTTTTTGCATTGTGTAACATGCAGAAAGTGCAACAACCTTCAGGAGAGCGCAGCCAAAAACAAAATGAAGCTCTTCTGAGGTTTGAGTGGAATGAAACAGGCCAGACAGGAAGTGACTGAAGGTTTTTTCCCACCAACACAAGAAGATGATGTTTGTGATGCACAAAAAGCTTTGGCATTAGTGCCAAAATTCAAAGTAAAAAAAAGTGAATTTAGAGATAAAAAACCAGCTTTTGATTCACTTCCTTCAAAAGGAAGAAAAATCCGAATTTGGAGTAAATTTTTGTGACTTTTGTCGTGTTGAAAAGAACAAATTTAGCTTTTCTCGTTTTCTCACTGATGATGATGATGATGACGATCTCGTCTGATGGAGAATGAGCTGAAATATCATCTCGTGATCAGAAAAAACCTTTGCAGACACAATCCTCTGTTGAATGAAAACAAGCAGATTCTGACAAATATGCAAGTCATCAATAAGCCCCGCCCCCACAACACCAACCAATCAGCTTCTCTGTCAAACTAATTCAAATGAGTGACGCCGCGGATGTTTTCAGGGCTGCTTCCCATCAGAAAATGAAAACCAGTGGTGTCTCCATCCCGTCTCCACCGAGACGACAGTCAGGACTCTCACAGTGACGTAAAGGCACTTTGGACACTCTGTCCTCTAACTGCATAAATCACCTCAAATTCAAGAATAAACAAGAAACAACATAAACAACCTGACTTCCTGAACCTGTACATGAAGCTAACAGAGCAGAGGCAGCTTGTCGTTCCTCTAGTACTGTGGAGGGTTGTGCAGCTCCTGGTATTTGGGAGGAGGCGTGGTGAAGATGGCGGGGACAGACAGCAGGACGGTGGGTCTGTTGGGGTAACGCATCTGGTGGATCATGATGGAGGACAGAACCATTCCCAGCAGCTGGAGGTCAAAACAAGAAGTAAAGTTAAACGTGTCCTGTGAGACAGTTTTTCAGATGAAAACCTGCTCAGTGCATGAGAGTCAGCTGGAAGCAAACAAGCTAACAGATTAGCATGCTGGACCCTTCAGGGATCATGTGACCTTTGTTTTGCTGGTCGTGGCGTTTCCTGTATGTTTGAGCGTCAGGTTGGATGTGATCGACCATCGGGTCTGACAAATGTTAAAGTAAGCGTTGTTAAAACTCACCGCCAGAACAGCCAGTGTGAAGACGACCCCGATCATGATGTCAACGAGCAACAGGACGTAGTAGATGATGATGGGTAAGCAGGTCTGAAGACGGAGGAGAGCAAAGGTCCAGGTATTAGTTTATCTGGTTTTATACATCGTGTGCTCAAGCTGCTCAGTTACATCTAACTGACCTTCATGTAGACGGACTTCTTGGGCTGCATGAGATGCTGTAGGAGGAGGAGGAGGAGAAGAAGAAGAAGAAGAAGGTCAGCTTGTTTTTGAAGCCACTTACTTTCCGAAGACAAAGCGTTTGTGTGTTTTGAACTCACCATGTAGGCCACGGCCTGACACTTGCCCTCCATCTCCTCCTCCGGGCTGCACAGACAGGAGTCGGGGATGTTCTGCTCCCAGTCCTCATAGCTGAACAGCCCACAGCAGTGCAGCTAAACACCACAGAAGAAGAGGAGGAGGAGAAAGCAAACAGGAGGATTATTATTCACAGGAAGAAGAAGAAGAAGAAGAAGAAGAAGAAGAAGAAGAAGAAGTGTGTGAGTGCAGTGCTTTTTGTCTGAGAAGACAAACTGGACTGAGGGACACTGTGATGGACATTTCTCTCATGTGTTGACAAACAGTTTATGGACAGAAATAAAATCTGTCTTCGATAATAAGAGTGGGTCCATTTCTTCTCTGTGTCATGCAGATCAGCGTCTGCACCTTCATATTCCAACATGTCACCTTTCAGAAGAAGCAGGAGACATTTTGTTTTAGGAGATATGTTGTTTGAAGTTAAAGTTCCCATGAGGTCAAAATGTTTGAGTGTTGAGTGTTTTCATCCTGTCCTGGTCATTTTGGAGGACTTGACTCATCCTCACTCGGGCCGTTTTCTGATTTTGCTTCCACTGAGGGATTTTCTGAATGTTTCAGACGCCTCCACGGAGGCACGAAGACAATGACGCTTCTTACCGACTGCTGCCACTTTATTCACTGATTCTGAAACTGAATCATATTTTCTGTCCTCTGCTGCTTCATGGGAACTTTAAGAGTCGAGGGCACCAAAAATAATGAAAACGAAACTGAATATTAGAAACTTTTCAGGAAGTAGGCAGAAATGAAGGAACTAAAAGTCTCAATCCAGAAGTCGCTGTCGCCTAAGTTCCTCTTTGAACTCACGTCCGATTCCTCCCTTGAATAAATGATTCATATTCAAAGCAGCAGCGAGCCGACCTGCAGGCTCATAAAATAATTCACTAGCTCTTGGCTGAACTCCACCGATTTGCATTTCTCCCTGACGACGAACCTGTCGGTCAGCCAGCCAATCAGATGACCTGAGCCACATCTGGCTGCACTCCGGGCCCCGGGCGCCGATCAGATGGCAGCCCACCGCTCCTGGTCTGCCGCGGAGGAAAGACGACCAAGATGGGTCAAATGCGGAGGACAAATTTCACCAATTGCATAGCGTGTGAGCGCGTATGTGATGTGTGACAAATAAAGGGGATTGTCCCTCTGATTCTTCAACTTCACTCAGTGGAAACTGGTCAGCCAACAGCAGTTTGACTGCAGAGCTTCAGCCAGGTCAAACACGACAGCGAGAACACTCTGAAGGTCATGGTGATAAATTAAACTCAAACCCAGGATCAATTCTTCACCTCCACGACGCAGAGACAAACGATCTCACCACAAGGTCGATTCAGCAGCTCGTCTAAAGCTCTCCATCAAATCATGTGACCGTCATCAGCACATGGAGTTTGGCGTCTGAGTTGTAAGATAAACACTTTTGTTTCTGAGCACTATCAGAAGAGTGTGTGTGTGTGTGTGAGTATCTTACCTGTGTCTGCAGACTTTCAGCCATGTTCTTCACCTCGCCTGAAGCTTTGTCCAGAGGCAGCAACTCACGGAACTTGTCCTCCAACACCCCCACCAGCTAAACACACACACACACACCCATCATTATCATTATCATCATCATTATCATCATCATCATCAAATCAAACACGGACTATCAGCAGGTGAATTCTTCACTTCCTGCTGCAGGAGTTTTTTAAGTTTTACTCCTGCTGATTTCATCAGATTGCCTCAGTGGAAAAGACGTTTCCAGACGTTCCGGATGGTTCTGTGGAACAAACCATGTGGTGAGTCAGACTGTTCAATCAGGAACAGTCGGGAGAAACCACAGCAAGCAGTTAGGTCACGAAAGAGCCAATCGCTGACTGACGTCTTATTTAGCTGCAGGTGAATAAAACTGTGCGATCAGGTATGTCTGCGTTTCACTGAGTAAAGAAACACTTCGGCTGTTTGAAGGAGCGCCTCCTTCAACTCCGCGCTTTCAAGAGGAGGCAACACGGAGGGCGTGGAGGCTCCTCCCAGCACTCTGAGCAGAACCTGGCCTCCATCGAGGACAGCAAGGTCGTCTCATCCTGTGTGGAGGTCACAGCGGTCACAGTGACCTCCACTCACACAAAGCCTCTGCTCAGCCCAATCACCATGGGCTGAAATCTGAACAACTATAACAACGTCTAGAGGACAATTTATTAAATGTTAGCTGAGAGTGGATGTGTGTGCTCAACTCAAAAGAGCACTGAAGAACCTGAACTGAACGCAAATGTGGTCAATCTGGTCAATGTGATCTCCTGCAGAACCAGCAGCAGAGTGTCGGGCTCCTTACCTGGGGACGGGTGAGGGCGGTGGGGATTCCAGCTCGAAGCATCAGCAGACTTCCAATCACCATACAGACCAGGAACTGTTGAAGGAAACACAGAAAGTTTCACGACGACAGCCAGAAATTCACAAATTGCATCACCGTGTTTCAGAAAAAGTGAAGTAACCAGAAAACTGAGATTTTAAGGAAGAAAAATGGAAAATGAGTTGGCACAGTGTTTGTCCTGTGTGTGTGTGTGTGTGTGAGGGTTTTTGTCTTTAGGTTTGTTCGGTTTGGTTCTTCCCTCAGAGACGTCACAGACGACCTGAATGTGGAAAGTTCTTTCAGCCCCCCCGTTTCACCATCCCATGCTTCCCCTCAACCAGATGACCTTTGCACTCACCACGATCAGACACACTTTGCTCTCCTTGTGGGCGCCATAGGCTCCCAGGATGGCGATCACCATGGTCACAGAGCCCACGATGTAGAGGATGATGAGGCTGGTGGTCCGACCCTCCAGCTGCAGGCACATTGATTGACAGGTTAATACTTCTTAGGTTTATTTTCTTTACCTTTCTGCTGCTAAACGGTCAAGTTTAAACAGTTTGTTCTCACGTTGTCTCCTCCATTAACGTTTGTGAGGATCTGCCACAGCAGAGCGAGCGTGATGATAACTCCACCAACGATCTGAAACAAAACACAGACCTTCATCACGTCCAGAAACTAAAACATGAGGAAGCAGGAAGTGCTCCTTCACCACCTTCTAGTCTGAACATTACAGTCAACTGAATTTTTGGGCCGTTGTCAGACAAAAACATCCAGCCAAACATCTTTTAATCAAGGAAATAATCTGCAGATTGATGGATCATGAAAACATTCTTCAGCTGCAGCCCTCTGTGACGAAACACAGGAAGCTTTCAGGCTTTAATTTCACACATGTAGATTTTTGAGACGTTAGTGGAGGTGGTCTTCAGTTCAGGCAAGGTGGGCTGCCTCCACCATGAAACACTGCAGGAAGCTGTGACCATCAGCTGCTCTGCACTGAGTTCAAATGATTTTAAGTTTGCTGTGGTTTACATCTCCATTTAAAGATTTCCATGTGCAACACAATGAGTTTTGTACCAGAACTCTATTACAGCAGCCATCAGGGACGCACTGACACAGATACGGCATCAGTATCAGTATCATCACTGTAATGGAAACTAATCCAATAGAAGCACGCCTGATAACACTTCACAGCAGCCAGGCGTGAACGTTAACCTCTCATCGGCCGAGCAGGCGGAGGAGCTGCGACGCCAGCAGTCTGGAGATATTTAAGATAAGTGATGATAACAAAAGTAGAACAGACTGCAAACTGACCTTAAAATAACAACAACTGTGCTCAGAGGCAGTGTGTGTGTGCGCGCCCGCGTGTGCGTGTGTGTGTGTGTGTGTGTGTGTGTGTGTGCGTGTGCGTGCCTGTGCCTAATTTAATGGAGTTATTAAGCACTCAGTTCAGGGTGCAGAAATACCAAAGCTATGTTTGAGGTGTCACGATTCTCCAAATCCAGACACGATTCGAATTTTTTGAAGTGCGATACTCTCACAGGAAGGCGAGGTAAGTCTTGAGGGTAACCTGAACTCTAACTTGTGACGCAGACTAGCGGGTTTTTGTGCAAATGGTTCTTTAGGCGGCCATAATGAGGCTAGCTTAGCATATGGCTAACTGAGAGGCTGTGTGCTGCGTTCACTGTCACAGAGGAGAGATAAGACGTGGCTCTTGGTGCAGTGTCAGTATGGCGTACTCCTGCTTTCCTCATAGCACAGTTTTTGAAATGTTTCCGGCAGAAACGCTGAGCTAGCTGCTAAGATAAGCGCAGTGACGGTAGCCAGCAAGGGTCAAAGAACTGGATTCATCTCCGACTCCAATAGAGGGAAACGTAGCTGCGGGTGACATGTAAGATAATGGGTTTTTTCCCCGTTGGACATGAGCAATTAGGTGAAATACTGTGAAAATCATCGATCCTGCTTTTGATTTCATTTATTTTAAAACTGAGAGTTTGTTTCAAGCGATTCTTGATTCGGAATCGCCATCATGAAACCCTGATTAATAAGCAGTGACACCACTACTTAGTTTGTCCACTAGAGAGGATTAACAAGCTCTATTATTATTATTATTATTAGTAGTAGTAGTAGTATGTGTTACCGAGACTCATGAGGATCCTGCAAAGAGCTGCTGAGTGTTTGGGAGAAAACACAGAAAGTCAGGCTGGTTACTGTAAATAAACTCCAGGAGCTTTTCATGTGAAAAAAGGTCCAAACTGAAGGTTTGACTGGGAAACTGAACAGCTGCAGATCATTACAAGTAATTGTTGTTTAGCCTTCAGACTGAGTGGAAACAAACAACAAAACTGAGATAAAAGAAGAAGAAACGAGGAGCTGGCTAACAGAAAACCCATCTGCAACTACTTTCAGCGTCTTTTCAGGCTCTTTTTTCCTTGTCTGACATCATAATCCATTATATAACTACGATTGTTGGACAGAAGAGGACATTTGAGGACACCACCTTTGACAAACCAAATACTAAAACCTGTTTTCAACATAAAATACTACGACAAAGATGGAAAAAGCGAAAATACTAACAGAGGTAAACTTAAAAAACACCATTTCCTACAAAAAGCAGAAAAATGATTGAAGTAAATAACAACCAGGTAGCTTCAAACACTCAATTAAAAGGTAGAATAGGGGAAAATAAGTGAATAACAGGCTGGAAATGTTAGAAAAATAGTCCCATAGAGCTAATCTCATATGAGATATAAGATTTAAGCTAGCTTTCAACTTATTTCTTTAAGTCGCCAAAGAATCCCAAAGAAGACGATGATGATGACTGTGCACATTTTCATTCACCAACATATTTAAAATTAACCGGATACCATTAAAAAATATACATAACGCTTCATCCTAAGTTTTAAACTCTGAATCACGTCTTTTTTAGACTCACATGAAGCATATTTTAACTTTTGATCGGTTTGTTTTAATATTCTGAGCTCCTGTTGAAGGTGAATATAAATTCAAACGTTGTTGTTCATCTCATTTAAACCCTTTCTGCTGAATAAACCTTCTGTTTTAAATACATGCAAATTATTAAAATAACGCTAAATCTAGAAATGAGCTCCTGAGCCAGAAAGGCCGGACAGACTCCGACATCCACTACGCACTTTTTATTCCACAGAGATCCCGGAACGGATCAACCGCCGCCATGTTTGACGGCTTTTAACGCGCTGACTCACCGCAAAGAAGATGTTGAAGATGGTGAAGGTGCGTTTGAGGCAGGTGTTGACCTGAGCCATGTTTAGAGATGAAAATACAGCAAAAATACCGAAACGTCTCTCGGCTCCGTGGAGACTCAACAGCGGCGAAGTACAGTGAGGACTGAACGGGCGGGTCGGCTGGTTTTAGGTGATAGGTACAGTCCGACGGGCGAGGGCGGGGCTTCCAGTAAAACGCAGGCAGGAGGCGCCGCTGGGATGTCCGATATGGAGACTTCCGTTGGCTTCTGGGGCAAAAGAAAGGGAGAGTCAGAGGGAGGGAGAGAAAGACTTGATTCCGGGAAGAGAAGTGGAAAATCCCCATTGTGCTGACGGTGTGTGGAGCTGAGAGCGTTTCAGGTCTCAGCAGCTGGGCGGGCGGTTTGGCTGCACAGACGGACGGAGTTATGTCCGAACATGTATACCCGAAACAAGTCCAGATCCCGGAAATGACCGTCCTGCTTCTCCTCAGAAAACGGTTGATAAAATGTCACCAGCAGAGGCGGAACAAGTATATCCAGTATAAACTGTACTACATTCAAAGGGAAACAGAGACGATACTTTTACTGCACTACATTTATTTGCAGCTGCGCAAAGCACTAAGACAGTGAGAACTTGTACTTCAATGGAGTAATTCTGACACTTTGAACTTCTTCTAATTTCAGAGAGAAATACTGTGGCCTCCTTTTTACTTCATTACATTTGTTTGACAGCTGCAAACTCAGATTAATAATCCAGTGACATCATAATGAGTACTTCTGGTGTTTTACAGTAAATTTAAATACTTTTACTAATAACAGTATTTCTACACTGGCTGGTATTTACTTTTTCACTTAGAATGTGAAGTCTCAGTCATGAGGGTCATGGTTTTCCACAGAGGGCTGAATCTGGGGCATCTGGACTCGGTTATAGAAACTTGAAATGTGTGTGTCCACTGTCCTCAGAGGAGTGTCCCTCGTCTTCCAGGTGGAGCCTTGGCCTGAGGAGGTGGTCCTCCTCTGTTGACTCTTGTGCTTTAGTTGCCTGACAGCGTGTTCTCTCTGAACTGCAGACAGCAGATTCCTTTTGTGGTATTTTGGATGTTTGGTCTTTCAGGTGGAACAGTTTACGATAAAAGACACTCCAGGCACTTCTGGAATGACCTAGTCCGTGCCTCTGTTCTTGTCTTCGTCACCTGCAGGCTAGGTCTTCTTCCTGGATCTTGTGGCTGTTCTCACAAAGGTCCAGTTCAGGGATCCCTCAGATGTTTGTGCTCCTCATCTCGGGCTTGGACTCGCCCTGGTCCTCGGTGTTTTGGGGCTCTGGTGAGTCCTCACTGGAGGTTTCTTTTCCTCTTCGGCCCTAAAAGGCTGAACTGCTGTCCCTGACGTCCTCTGAGGTGAAAGGACTGTCCACACATTTCAGATTGTTTACGGACAATATAACTATAGTTTGAAGATATGATCCATTTTTTATGTTAAACTACATAAACACACATAACGTAGTTCCACTCCGACAAAAGGAAGATATACATTGACACATCAGTAACAGAACATAACAGGATACTGCACTGCAGTATTTTTAGAGTGCGTTATCATACTTTAACTTTGTTAAAGAAACCAACAGATTTCTGTTTCACTGTTTATTTGTCAGCTGAAGTTACCAATGAAGATTTTTTACACAAGATGTCGTCAGCCTCTGAGACTGGGTGTGTGTGTGTGTGTGTGTGTGTGTGTGTGTGTGTGTGTGTGTGTGTGTGTGTGTGTGTCACCAGGGTGCAGCATCACCTGCTTTTTATCAGTTTAGTTTGTAACTGTCATTTTCTGCTGACGGCCATCTTCCTGTGTAGTTTTGTCACAATGCAGAACATCGTGTCAGCACTGATGGAAAGTAACTAAGTACAATTACTCAAGTACTGCACTTAAGGTACTTAATTTTTAATGCTTCTTTTGTACTTTTACTGAAGTAACAGCGTCAGCCCTCTCAGCGGCTAAAGGCCACAGCTGCTCCTGCCCTCGCTGCAGATAAATAAAACCTTTGTAATATTCAGGTTTGCACAGCAGGCAGGAGCAGAGCTGCTGTCTGATGAAGAGTTAAAGTTCAGGTCAGCAAAGATCAAACGTTGAGCTGAAAACCTGAGTGCACACACAGAAAAACACACTTCTCTAAGTTGGGTGAATTTTAACATTGGAATAACCATAAAAGGTTAAACAGGCTCAAGCTTTTCATCTGATGTCACGACTTCAGTCTCTAAACAGACTGTGAGCAAAAGTAATTTCAGGATTTGTGGTGAAATGAATCCCCAAAATGACGCCAGAGTCCAGGAAGTCCAGTAAAATCATTCCTGTGCACAGAAAGCTGCTGAACTCTTTCATGACCGACAACAAACAGCCTGTTTGCCTTCGATGCTGATTTCAGAACACACGTACACGTTTTGCTCGTCTGCATTTCTGTTTCTTCATCTTAAATCTTCTTTTTCCTTGGATATATTCTGCATGCACGGACAGAATATGACAGTGAAACCATCTCAGATGTCGCCGTGGTTGAATGTTGACGCTGGTTTGACCTCTTGCCTCTTCTGAATTCATTCATTAATGTCCGTCTCTCTTCTCTCGCTTTGTCTAGCAGTGCAGCTTGAAGGCAGAGGTGGAACTGGACATTTTGCCTTTCAGGTAGACCGTCCAATCACTTCATCTGGGCTGAATGAGACGACTGAACAGACTTCTGACGGGCCTTCTGTTTGTCATAGCATTTGATTCAACAAACCGCTGATTTTTCTGCTGATAAATGCTCACATCCTTCACATCTTGTGCAATTTTTACTTTGCTGTATATTTTCTTCGGCTGTGCAGTTGAACAAACGCTCTTTATTATCCACGCTGGCAACAGTACTTCTATAATCTATACTTAATGTAATGCTCTAACAACTTCATTTCCCCGGCATGGGATCAAAAATCTTATTTTATCTTAAAAAGTGCTTCTTAATGTCATACTTTTTATATTTTCGGTGCCTGATAAATGACAAACTTCCTAATGCTAAAGTGATCAAACTGTGAGAAAAGTCAACAAACGCCGGAATTTAAACTGTTTTTCTCGTTCAGCAAGGATGAAGAGATACAAGGAGATGAAGAGCAGCAGTGAGATGATGGAGAAACAGCAAAGCAGGGGGGACAGAGGGGGTACCCGTTAAGCCTCGTCTGAAGGTTAACACGGATCCAAATACCACAGCGGTCCTGTGGAAACCCACTAACTGCAGCTGGTCCTGTGCTCCTGGAGATACAAGGTTTCTGGATGTGTCCTGGTGTTATGACTCACTGCAGAGGAATGTGATTAAGCCTTGGGCTTCATTTAAAGGAGACGAGTCCTGCCGGTCCTTTGAGGAGCTCGTTGGTTCTGTTATCATTGAAATGAGCCGAGCTTTGAGATGAACAGCTTCAGAAACCCCTCATCTGTCTGACAGAGGTGTCAGGACAGGCCAAATTTATGTTTCCAAGTTTATGTTTCCATGTTTTCTGGCCTGCAGAAATACTCAGTGAACACAGGACATTCATCACCTGAGGCTCAGAATGTTTATTTTAGACTCTTGACACGTCAGAAATAAATAAATGTCCTTCTTTGTTGAACTCATCCAGGTCGCCCACCATGTGACACCCCTCAGCTCAAGCTTCGAATGGTTCAGTCCTATCCACGGCTCAGGTGGGAACACCCACCTGTTGGCCTGTTTGGGTGTGTGAAGGAAGCCGAACTCTAAACCAAAATCAGGGTATCAGAAGCAGAAAGACAAACAAAGAGCTGATGGTGCATTCAGGATCACCTGCAGACACGTTCTGTTCAGAATATCCTGGTTTAATGTTGAAGCCAGTCGCAAGTGAACTGCAGCACAATGACATCACTGTGGTGCTTTGATTTTCTTCAAATACAATCAATAGATCCACTTCATCCTCTTACAACACTCACAGTCTGTACATCTTGTTTATTTCACCCAAACTGAATCAATATTTTAACCAATAATCAGCAGATTGATCCAGAATGAAGAGGATCATGAGTAAAATCCTGGTTTGACATGAATGCAGGAGTCTCAATAATCTAATGAGATGAGACAGAACAGGGGAGGCACCGTCATGAGAGGAACGCAGAGGAGCATTTTGAGCCTTTTTTTGTGGTTGTTTCTTCTGAAAGTGACCTCTGTCACTCTGGCAGGTTGTACAGCTGCTGGTAGGCTGGCGGCGTGTTGAACATCTGGTAGATAGTCAGCGAAGATAGCAGGAAGCCGAGCAGCTGCAGACAAACACACTGAGCTCAGTTTGAGGAACACACTGAGAGGTTTCACTCACTGATCTTCGTCCTGGACTGAAGGTTTAACTGACATCCAGCCTCCCATCAAAACAAAAACAATCAATTCCAAAAACATCAACACATTCAGTTAAATATTTTATGCTTTTTAAATGGATAGTTTAGATTATTGAAAGTTACAATATTTTCATTGCTTTACCTCGCTGTCACAATGTTTTTTAATACTGCTGTCCAAAGTCATGCTCCATACCAGGCTCCATTGACAAAAACAGTCATTTTACCTCACAGAACACAGGAGTTGCTGTCCGACTGCTGCCTCCATCGGTTAGTGAGTTTGTGTTATTGTGTGACATTGGTGGATAGTAACCAACGCTTTAAAACACTGAAGTCACACAATAACACAAACAAACTAAGCGATGGAGGCAGCAGTCGGCCAGCAACTCCCATCTTCTGTGAGGTAAAATGACTGTTTTTGTCAATGGAGCCTGGTTTTAACCGTGACTTTGGAGAGCGGTATTAAAAATATTGTGACAGCGAGGTAAAGCAATGAAAATATTGTAACTTTAGCATGGGTGCTCCTGCTGCTCCAGACTGGGGGCACGCTGGCCAACTGTGGATAATCACCTCATAAAACCCTGCTTTAAATAATCCCTTTAATATTTTTATGTTACTGTTGGCTGCTCCTCGGCTCAGAGAAAAGATTATTCCACATTATGTTTGCCTCATTTGTTCAGATTAAACTCCAGCACTGGGGCTAATAGTGTACTCTGTCATAAGAGCAAAGGTCAGGGGTCATCAGAATCAGCACAGTTCATTCTCTGAGGCGTACTGATGTGCAGAAACTTTGAACTCACCGCCAGAGCAAACAGAGTGAAGACAACGCCCAGCGTGATGTTAGCTTTGGTTTTAACAGAGTCCATGATGAGGAGGAAGCAGCTCTGAGGATGGGAGGAGAGAGAAGCCTGTTAAAGGGTCAGTTCACCCAAATCACAGAGAAACACAGCTCTGCCTCCTCCTGCTGGTGTCTGCTGTGTATTAATTGTGACAGAAAGAAGTCCTGTCCCTCTGACGTCCAGAGCAGCCCTGCTTGAGGCTAACAGCTCCTAAAATTGATCTTAAAATGGAGAAAAGAGAAGCTGTGAGGTGTTGTTAGCATTAGCACAAGCTCTCATTGCTTCACACACATTAAACCACGATGCTAACGTCACAGTGGTTCACTGATGAAAGTTCACAAACCTGCCTGAAGACAGACTTCTTCTGCCAGAAAAGGTTCAGCAGGAAGTTCTGCAGGAAGAAACAGAGACTCAGGAGTCTGTTTGTGTTTATGTGTTTCTATCTTTGTGAGGACTTCTTCAGTTTTAGAACCCGAAACAGAGCTCTCACTTCTTTTGAGATGAAGACTTAATAGAGAATAAATGTTTCTTAAAGGCTTCCTGAGTTTAGGTTCCACATTTTAAATCTCATCTCAGGACCTCTTTCTTCCCACAGGAGTGTGATTGATTCCTTGAGTTGTCCTTAATCTTTATAACGATTCTTGTCAAAAGTGCAAACAAAGTTTTAACACTCTTAATGTATTACAGTGTCTCACTGTGTTCATGGTGTGTTTTCGTCTCTGAAATACTTCAGATGTGTGTTTTGAACTCACCCTGTAGGCCACGGCCTCACACCTGCCCTCCATCTCCTCCTCCTGGCTGCACAGACAGGAGTCGGGGATGTTCTGCTCCCAGTCCTCATAGCTGAACAGACCACAGCAGTGCAGCTAAACACCACAGAAGAAGAAGAGCCAGTGACACCTCACAGAACAACGTGCTGACGGCTCTGAACTCAGTGAAACCAGAATCAACGAGTTGCTGCGTCAGATTCAGAATAAACAGATATGTAGAAAAATCAATGAAGCTGATGAGGGAAAACATTGAATATATCGACTTTCAGCTGTTTTCAAGTGAGTTTGTCAGAGAGGATCAGATCAGCTGATCACATCCTGTTTTCTTGATGTTTTACACAGAATCAGAGATATAGTGGAGTAAAAGTATTAAATTGCATAAAATGGAAATACCCATTTATTCTGTGTGTGCGTGTGTGTGTGTGTCTCACTGATGTCTGCAGAGCTTCAGCCTGATTCTTGATGTCGTCTGAAGTTTGATCCAGAGGAAGAAACGAACGCCACCTTTCCTCCATCAGAGTCTCCAACTACAAACACGACACAGACAAAAAGTGAGACAGAGGAGCTGCAGCCGATGAGAATTTAAGTGAGTTCACCTTTAGTTTAATCAGATTAAATCAGTTGATCAGTGTATATCAGTACAGAGCCTTGATTAGCTCTTGCCTTGGGCCGGGCGACGGCGGCAGGGACTCCGGCTCGCAGCATCAGCAGAGTTCCAACGACCATACACACCAGAAACTGCAGAAGAAGAGAAAACCAACAACCGACAGCAGCAGAGACTGAACCCATGCAGACGGGTCAGGTTTTTTTTTTTTTTTTTTAAATGACATTTAAAACCAAAACAAGTCTGCCCTCTTCAGGCAGACAGCAGGAACTACAGGAGCAGCTGAGGAAAAAAACTTTTCAGGCTTAACAAACAAACTGAACAAACAAACAAACAAACTGCGCAAACAAACAACAAACAAACAGAACAGACTGAGCAAACAAACAGAACAAAGAAACAAAGAAACAAACAAGCGTGATCACTCACACCTGGACTGTAGCGGCAGCACTGTGAGGATCACTTTCTTTGATTTCTCCAGTGTATTTAATACCATTCAGCTGCTGCTCCTGGGTGAGAAGCTGCGAGTAATGGGAGTCGACACGCCCACAATCTCTTGGATCACTGACTACCTGACAGACAGAGCGCAGTTTGTCTGACTGGGCAACGTTCTGTCTGAGACTGTGGAAAGTGGTGCAGGAGCACCACAGGGGACTGTTCTGTCTCCCTTTCTCTTCACCTTATACACCTCAGACTTTCAGTCCAACTCTTCATCGTGCCACCTACAGAAGTTTTCGGACGACTAAACGGTGGTGGGTTGTGTAAAGGATGGACGACAGAAGGAATACAGAGCAGTGGTGGACGACTTTGTGGAATGGTCTGGTAGAAATCACCTGCTGCTTAACGTGGCCAAGACCAAGGAGATGGGTACAGACTTCAGAGGGAACAGGACGACCACACAACCAGTGTGCATTCTGGGGGAGGATGTCACAGTGGTGGAGGATTACAAATACCTCGGAGTGCAGCTGGACAACAGACTGAGCTGGAAAACTAACATCAACGCTGTTTCCAAGAAGGGGATGAGCAGACTCTGTTTCCTGAGGAGGCTCAGATCGTTCCACGTGTGCAGCGAGATGTTGGAGATCTTCAACCAGTCTGTTGGTGTCAGCTCACTCTTCTTTGCTGCAGTGTGCTGGAGGAGCAGCATCGGAGCCGCGACACCAACACACTGAACAAACTGATGAGGAAGGCCGGCTCCGTTAACGACTGCAAACTGGACACTTTAGAGGAGGTGGTGGAGAGGAGGACACTGGACAGACTCTGAACATCCTCTTCACCACCTCGTGGACAGACAGCGGAGCTCCTTCTCCAACAGACTGCTCCAGCTCCGCTGTCACAAGGAGCGCTTCAGGAAATCATTCCTGCCACGAGCGTCACACTGAACAACAGCAGCTTAAAGAGTTCATCCACCAACCTCACAAACCAATACTTTACATTTTATCTGCACTACTGCAATATTGCACAGACTGTCCATGGTTTACATTTATTTATCTTCCAAAACTGCACAAATATTTTGCTATATTTTGCTATTTTTTGCTGGTTTTTGCTTGTAAATACTGTCTATATGTTTAGTTATATTGTATTTCTTATTATATTATTATAATATTATATAATATGTGTTATACATTATAATTCATATTATATAATGATATATTTAGTTTTATTCATTCATTCATTCATCTTCTATACCGACTATCCCTTTTGGGGTTGCGGGGGGGCTGGAGCCTATCCCAGCTGTCAACAGGCGAGAGGCGGGGTACACCCTGAGCCGGTCACCAGTCGATTGCAGGGCAACATATAGAGACAAACAACCATATTTAGTTTTACTAAGTTATATTTTTATTTTTATTCCTGCTTATGTTTTTGTCACTTCTTACTTGTTACTTTTTTCTAAATATTGTGTATACATTCTATGTTTGCCTGTATGTTAATGCTACTGCAACAAAATAATTTCCCAAATTGGGATCAATAAAGAAGCAGTCTAATTTTAAGTCAGTCTAAATCTAAGTCTAAGTCCAAACAGAACAAACAAACAGAACAAACAAACAACAAACGAACAGGTTTGAATGATTTCAGTGAACTCATAATTACTTCATATATAAGTGTATTCCTCTTTTCTCTCTGCAGGTAAACCGGCTGCCATGACTTAACTTTGTTCAGAATTTTGGAAATAAATCAAGACTTCATTCATTATTATTAGTTATCATTATTGATTATTAATAATATATATGTGGCTTTAAGAAAAAAATTCATCCTTTTTTTTTATTTGACAGAAATTAGCTTAATTTAGTATTGGGACCGTACTAGTGCACAGCCAGAGTGCAGTAATACATGTCCAAAGTACACATATCTGTGTATTACTGCCAATCTAAAGAAGTCAGAAGGCAGATACAGACCACACGCGTAGTTACTGCGTGTTGCCGTTGTTGGGCGGTACCGTACAGTTGCAGCTCGATGTGAGAAAATGTTTCTGGGTGAACTGGCCTTTTAACTGTCGATAAGTCACCTGAGCACCTTCCAGGTGTGCTGTGGTGTTTCTGCTCACCGCTGTCAGAGCCATCAGGTTCTCCTTATAGGCCCCATAGGCTCCCAGGATGGCAATCAACATGGTAACAGAGCCACCGATGTAGAGGACGATGTGACTGGTTGTCTGAACTTCAAACTGGATGACAGAGAGTTGATTGGCTGGTTAGTGCTGCGCAACAAACGTGTGTGTGTGTGTCTCCAGTGTCTGTCTGTTTCTGTCTTACTTCTTTTCCTCCATGTTGATCATCCAGCGATGGAGACAGCAGAGCCAAGGAGACGATGATGACGAGTCCACCCACAATCTGAAATATGAGAGGACAGCAGGGACATGAATCCACTACAAGGACCACAAAGAAAATCAGAGAGATGGAAAAGAACGAAAGGATCAAATAACCAGTCAATGAGAAGACGCCGCTGAAAACAGTCCCAAACAAATGCTCTGTTTTCTCCTGTTTGTTAGATTAAACTGGATTTAATTATATTTATATATGTGCATATGTTTATGCATGAGAGCATGTACATGTATGGATATGTGTATATGAATCTTTTTTTTTAATCATGTAGGCTACTTTGAACTGTATTCATAAGAAATGGTGCCTAGAGCTGAAGTTAATAATTGAATTGATTAGTTTCAGTTTAAATTTCGTTGAGTTTCACTTCACAGTGAAGCTGCTCAGATCAGTCACACTGCAGCTCTGCTGACTCCTTCAATATTTTGTTTATCAAACTGTTTACAATCAGTTTGACTCAGAGAAAGTGGCATGACTGGTCAAAATGTCTTAATCAATCAATCAATCAATCAATCAATCATCAATAACACTTCTGATCCTGACTCATCAATGCAGTTCATCCATTCCACCAGCAGAGGTCACTCACTTTCTGTGTGTTTGGGTGCAGATCCTCATGAGTCATCATCACGCACAGCCTCTCTGGGTGATAAACAAAGCCTTTTTCTGCTTTCACAGCCACGTACTCACCACAAAGAAGATGTTGAAGCTGATGAAGAGACGCCTGAGACAGACGCTGACCTGAGGCATGCTGCTGCTCGAGGCAGGGGCACATCACACTGCACAGTGATGCTCCTCTGAGGCGACTGCTGCTCGGAGGAGGCGGTGGAAGTGAAACAAGGAGTCAGGGAGAGCCAAAGGATGGGCAGGGCTTCCTGTAAAAGATGGGAGGTGGTGGGGGCTCCTTAAGGTATCCGTACTGACACGCTTCCAACAAGCATTTAAATAGATGTCACCTCTGAACCTTCAAATTTCAGCAATTCACACCAAACATCAGGGTTTACTCCTCCTTAGCCTGAGCCAGGCCAGTTTTTAGAAGCTTTCTGGTCATTGACCCCGTAAAACAAACCAGTATCGACTATTGATCCATCGACTAAAGAGCGATTTTCCACATTTTATGCAAACAACCTTTAGACGCCTAAAAGAGGTAACAGGCTCCTTTGATTTGCAACAAGCCCCCCATTACACTGTGACCCTCTGGGAGGTCCTGACCCTCAGACTGGGAACCAGCGTGCCAGATCAGTGTACCACTGCTGGTTTTTTGGTGCATCCAGTTGTGCAAATGTAAATGTCACCTGCTGGTTTCAAAAACTTGGATTCAGACGTGCATGCTGACATTGGTCATGTAGAGGATAAATGACTTCATTGATGATCAGATGGAGCTGACAGATCAATCAGTGGTGCACACAGCCAGAAAACAACCTGAGTTCATCCTCAGCTGCTGAACATGGTTTAGAGAAGGCAAAGAAAACAGACACCTGCTGCTAAAGTAAAGACGAAAATCTTAATTATGAGCTACAAGAGTCCACAAAGCTCCATTCAGCTGTGGCTGACATTGCATCTTGGTTATTTAAGTGTGTTTAAAACGTAAAAATGACACTTAAGTATATAAATATTCACTTTTTATGTTGTTATACAGTTGAGTTGATACAACATGTTAATATTTATGTTGTATTTACATTGTGTTAGCAGAGTGAAACTTTAGTCGAACAGTTATACAACATAAATGGTAGGGATGAGCAAGTAGACCACTATCTGTATCTGTATCTGTTCAACCATCTAAATGATCTGTATCCGTATCTGTACTCGGAGTGGGCGGGGTCTAATCCGGAAGTGGTGAGAAAAAAATCGGAAATGGGTGGGGCTTAAATCGGTACATTATTTTAAGTCTGAAATTGATATACAATAAAAACATTAATATAGGCTACTTTGTGTGTTCAGCTACATGTGTGTATGTGTGTAAGTGGTCTGTAAGACTGTTTATTTTTTCATGATCTGTGTGAACTTGGTGATTCACGCCAACATCCAGCGATGCAAACAGGGAAATAATATGTCAGCCTTGTTCATTGTATTCTTCTCAAAAGCACCGCGTTCAGTACGAGCAAAGTTTTCCAACTGACTTTATATCAGCAGCCAAACTAAGAGCAAGCAGACGGTAAAAAAACAAAAAAAAAAACAAAACAGACCGGAGCCGTTTTCAGCTCTGTCTTGTCAAATGCACCGCGTGCGTTACGAAGCAAGTCGTGAGAACAGAGCAGAGTGTGAAGACGGTCAGTTACCCACTGAGGGTTTTCCTTCAGCACGAGCACGGATAGTGACGAGTTTTACTTGTATCATGCTCGTACTCATCAAAAATGCTTTATCCGTATCGGATACTCGTCTGAAATGAGTATCCGGCTCAACGCTAATGAATGGTATTTCAGCATAAATTAACCATTTGTGGTGGTGAGTTAACAAGTTAAACCTGATACAAACAAGCTAAGTTTTATGTACCTATTTAGATAGACCTGCCAGATTTGTGGTCATAGTGGCAGCCATTTTGTCACCAGTTAACTTTGACCTTTGTAGATAATTAGAGGGGAGATTTCACAGCTGGCAGGAATCCTTTTTAACTTCAACTCATAATTACTACTGGCCTGGTGATTTGATTTGATTGATTGATTGATTGATTGACTGATTTATTTATTTATTTTTGCTACATTTGGCTGTTCGGAATTACGGTTTGTACGTATTTTTACTCAGAGGGCATACCACATGACGCAGCATTAGCATGTTCATTGACATGACGTTAGCATGTTATCATATATATATAATCTGATGACACAGAGGCTAACGACAAATAAGATAATTCAGCACGTTTCAGGTAAATTAACGTTAGTTTGTCATGAACTGGACATTTTGACTGGTTGGTGGCGCTATATAGAATCTGGGGAATCAACTAAAGTATTGTTTAAATTCGCACATTTTATGGCAGTCAGTCAGTAGTTCACAAAGTATTTAACCTAACTACACCCGGACCAAAGTAACGTTAGCACACTGACCGACAGACCAACTGACTTCAGTAACGCCGCTAACAGCAAGGCTAAAAACATGACATAATCTAAAACTTAATACATTTATCATACAAAGCAACGTAGAAACGCAGTCAACCATGATAATTGCTGCCAAAGTAAATCACAAAACATATATTTTAATTAATGTTTACAATTAAAAGCGTCAGTAGTGATCATGCGTTAGCTAATCCTCCTCTCCACTCCTCCCCTTCCTCCCTCTCTCTCTCCCTCCTCATCATCACCGGCCTCCACCTGAGCCCCGGCTCGACACACACCTCTCCTTCGTCTCTGGATCTCAGATGGGAAACACCTCTGCCTCTCCTGGAGCTGCTGCGGATTGCCTCTGCAGAGCGGCTGTTCCACTTCCAGCCAGGCCGCTGTAGGACAGCGAAGGGCGGGATCTATCGCCGCGGGGGGCCGGTGTTGGAGCGGATCTCTGGAGCTCTGGCAGCGTCTCTTTCCTCATGCTGCGGAGCCACGGATAGATGTGCGGAAATACACACCGTGTGTTTTCCTTGATGCATTATTTGAGCATCGAGGGAAGCTGCAGGGACCGTTTTCTTTCAGTTTGAGCTGCAGAAAGGAAGGATGCGCCTCGGAGGAGGAAGAGGAGCATTTCTCACCATGTTTCTCGTCTTGTGTCTAATATGGACACAGCTGCTGATTACAGGTAAGCGTCTGTTTTCCGTGTGTTGACTCAGACCAGAGACACTGCAGTAGCATGGCTTTAAGCGATGGATTAGCCTGTTATTTTGATAATGAATTGATCCTGTCTGTCATTCACCCTGTAAAAATACCTAAAATGCTATGATAACAGCTCTTCAAATGCGAACATTTTGCTTGAGTACAAACTGAATAACTGCTGCTGAGATGAACAGAATTACACCTTTAACAATTACAAATTAATCGTCAAATAATGTTTGTTGCAGGCCACTTTTTTTTTTTTTTTTTTTTTTTTTTATTTCAAGATTTGTGCATTAAAATCCTCACAACAGAAGCTCATAGAATAACAATATGGTAGTCGTGGTAATTTGTCAATAAAGGCAAAACAAGAGGTAATCCTCACAAGGAAAACTTAGGTCTTTCACATGAATGTTACTGGAATGTTCTAATATGAATATATTATATTTAGTGTGAGGAGAAATGTCTTAAAATATGCTGAATTTGCTCCATATTGTTCATGTATGACCCACTGAAGAGGTCCTGCAGGGATGATATGGTGATACTGTGCTGGAATTTACCATAAAATATGTTAAGATTCATCAGTATTTACATTATTGTTTCACTAATCAGTCATTTTTTTCCAAGTTATCATTTGGTGTAAATTCCAAATTTCAGTTCTTAGAGGTCCAACAGGTCCAAATGATTCAGTTTAAAGAAACAGACAAAAACAATTAAGCTTCACAGCGAAGACACCGAAACCAGACAGTGAGGGTTATTATGATGATGGTTCTGATTCTGGTTATTGTTATTTTTGTTATTATTATACTAGATTTGAAGTGATTGTGTCTGGATGGACATCTGAGAGTTTAAGGCCAAGATTTTTAGACCAATGCTGAATTAACAGGAAATATTTTACTCTACAACCAAAACCCTTAAATCAGCTCCTTCCTTGTCTCTGCTGATTTGAAAGCGCAGCACAAAGTGCAGATATACTGTCTCCAACGTCAGGCCGGGTTAATGCCACTCGTTTCCTGTGCGAACACCACCTGACTCAGGTCTCTCAAAACTGGATGCAATAATGTGAATGCAAAAAAAGTTGAGCTCCATTTCCAGGGTTATTTTCCATTTTTTAAAACAAGCAGAATTGGAGACAGATGGATGTTTGTGAGTTTGTGATTGATGAGTGCTGGCCTGCTGCACTCATTAGTGGGAGTTGTTGCTCGCTCAGCACCCTCAGCTCCTCCCAGGCTCCTTCACTTTACCCAAATTAAGATTTCCTGGCTCCAGAAAGGCAAGCAGTAAACCAGAACTCATTAACTGCTTTCAGGAGTTTGTGAGTGATGTTACAGACAATAAGGTGTGCTCATCTGGAGTCCGGTCAGCTTTTTAAACATTTTGTTGAGCCAAAATAAAAAGCAGCTCTATTTTTTTTTTTTTTTTTTTTTTTCTGCGTAGCGCTTTTTGAGACATTGGGAATCGAGGAGTTGACCGTTCATATAACACCAGACGAAGACATGATCATGCATCAAACGTTTTGAAGGTTTTTGGCTCTGTACCTGGTTAGACCTAAACAAAGATGACGGTGACACAAATCGTCCCACTTCCTGAAACTGGTTGAAAATCGACTTTTGTTAAACACCAGATGCACCAAAGAGTCCAAGAAACCAGTTGTTTTTCTCCTGATACTGATTTAAATGCCTCAGTTTGTGGTTTCTGATACAGATTATTGATTAGATACAGGTTTATCCTCTTCCCATGTTTAAACTCTGTGTCCCATGCAGATCAGGACTGATGGGAATCATGTTTATGTAGAGAAGGGTCACATGAGGCTGAGGATTGTAGTAAAACTCAAACTGAGTCAGCAGCCATAATGTGGTCATGTGATTCCACAGATTGGCAGTGGTGGAAATTAACTAAGTACAATTACCCCGTACTGAGATTTACTTGAACTTTTGTTCTTAAGTACAGTTTTTAGAGACTGTACTTCACTGTTTTATGCTACTTTATACTTCCACCACTACAGTTTTACATTGCATTTATTTGATAGCTTTAATTACAAGTTACTTTGTGAATATACATCAATGATACAAAATATAATCAACTAATAAATATGTGGTGGATTATTATGTTGTAAGATAAATTTAAACTTTAATTATCCCCGGGATGATTCCCAAGCTGCTCTGCTGTATGTGTAAAATAATTCAAATTAGGCTCATATTTAGCAGCAGCAACAATAAAGTGATGAACATATTGAAGGTACAACATGAGAGATATTAGATATGAAGTAGTTTAAAACCCTAGACGTTAAAATGTGAGCGTGTTACTGGGTCAGCCCTCTCTAACTCCACCTGTGATTGGCTGACAGGTCCAACAAGAGGCGAAGCAGGGCCGAGTCTTCCATCCAATCAGAGCACGACTCAGCTCAGCATCATGCATAGCAACCAGGACGCTGTAGCTAGGGAGAAAAGAAGCCTGAGAGCGAGGAGCTGTGTCAGAGGACGGTCCAGCTGCTGTTTCCTGCTAGCTTTAATTCAGCAGAGCTAAATACTATGCAGACATTTCTTCTCTGAACTGGCTTTAAAGTCATTTATAGCCAACCAGAAAAACCCTGTTTCAAGAACAGGAAGCTCACAGGAGTCAGTCAGACTTACTAACACAACAGATTTGTGGCACAGATGCAGACAGTCTGGTAAATGGGAGTCGGAGTCAGGAGTCAGAACAAACAGTCGATGCTAACAGAGTGTGTCTGCTCAGACTGTGGAGGTCTGACTGGAGCTGCAGGAGACACCTCAGCTCTGCGTCACGCAGCGCTTCACACACTGCACCAGCAGGTAGTCTTTACTGGACCCCAAGAAACACCTGCTGGATCTTTAGTTATCCAATCACAATGCAGCAAATTACGTGATGGTGACTCATCATGGTACTTCCACTGCATTGTTTTTTATTGGAGATAACAGCATGGCTCTGGAAATGGAAATGTCTGAAGTAGGTCCTCACTCATTGCTAAATCATACTTACATATTATTATTGATTACTGAAAAGGGAAGATTAGCCTTTTATCCCCCTGCACGCCCATGCTGACTGCAGCCAGCACACACAGGAAATGAAGAGGACCGGGCTCTGGTCCAGCTGCTGAAGGTTCTGCTCTGTGTTTCCTTTAAATAGACAGGCCCCTCTCAGTATGAATGCCTGCAGCAGTGAATGTGGAGCCAGATGCTGCTGCCACTTCGCTCTGTCCGGTTATTTTTCTCCCAGGATAAATAAAGAGCCGGAGTGATTTGTGCAGTGTCATGTTCATCACGGCTGGGAGAGTTCAGTGTTCAGGGCTTTCCTCTCCGCCTGCCGTAGACTGATGAAAGCCTCCATCCTGAACAAAGATGCTGTGACAGCAGAGACAGAGACGGGCAGGTGGGATTTCCTCATCTCTCATCTCTTACTCTGCTGTCTCTCAGGGAGTGCTGCTGGAGGACTCCATATTTAGAAGATCAGAGGAATGAGCACATCTCCCTCCTCATCCTCAATCTTTAAAGTCAAGTCTGAAATAACGGCTCGTTAAATCCCTCCACGGTGTGCAAGCCGGTGTCTTTTTTCATTGCATTTGAAAAACAAAAGTGGGAGAAATCAACTCAACAGTGCATTTGTTTGCATTGATGATCAGCAGTGATGAAGATGCTGTCGCCTTTATCAGTGTAAAATGTGTACGTGCTCTGCAAGAAGGTAAAACCAGCAGCAGCGCTAACCAGCCAGGCCGCAGCACAGCCAAAGATTAATTGTTTCATTTGGGAAAAATTGGTCGCTGCCAGAATTGTTAAAAAAAAAAACAAAACATGAAAGCATTTGTTCTCCGTCTTCATCTCACCTCACTTCATCTTCTTCTCTCCTCAGAATCGACTTCTGGTGATCGTGAGCTTCGTGTCGTCCCTTCTCATCGCTCCAGTCGTCTCCCTCCACCTCCGCGCCCCCAGCACAATGTTGACGATGCCCTTGGCCCCCACCACCTCCACCTCCACCACCATCATCATCATCACCACCGTAAGCACCCTGCCAAGTTAGCCGAAGTGATGCCCGCCGCCCTCTTGGAGTCTCGGTTTCGTAACGAGCCGGGTGGTCAGCGAACCCTCAATCTACTGGCACGGCCGCATCACAAGGTGCAGCCGGAGCATGCTGTGGTGTCTGCACGGCATCTGGTTACCGTGGTGAGTAATCTGCTCCCTGATTGTCTGAGAGAGTCATCAGAGATCACCTGTCTGAGCTTCTATAAACATCTGTTGGGTCGTGGCTGTCGCGTCTCATGCTCATCATCTTTAGTTTATTTCAAATGAACCAGAAATATGAAACACATTGCTTCCTGTCCAGCAGGACAGAGATGTTTAGAGTGAGTGTTGAGATAGACGTTGCCTTTTTCTCCCGTAATTTTGAGGAGACAGTTGGTGTCATCTGGTGATTAATATCGAGGTTTTGAACTTTAAGATTTAAGGAGGAACAGCTAAATGTGTTAGTAGTGTTGTTAGTGTGATGTGGGAGGATGAAGAAGTCTTCTGAAGGACGTTTAGGGTGTGTCCCTGATGGTCTGTGTCCTCTGAATGATCTCTACATTTGGACGTGTGGTTTTGTGACAAACCTGCAGCTGGCAGGCTGACAAAGAGACGTGCTCCAGCATTAGGGAGGGCTGTAAAACACAGAATCTGCTTCACTCCTGTAGAAATGTTTGAATGCCTCATTAATCTTCAGGGTGATACACACCAGTGCGCTCTGCTCGTTAGCGCTGTCCTCTGTCCAAGTTGAAATATATGCTTGAATCTGAGAGCCTCTGTTTGACAACCAGCTGAACTCCGGCGGCTGAAAGCTGCAGATTAGAAATTTCTGGAAGCTGGTGTGAGTAAGCAGTCCTGCACTCCCACTGAGACTCGCTGATGGGATGGTTTCATGAGGAAGGGTCATCGTCTCCCCACAGAGGTCACAGGCGACTAATACTGAGGAGGTCAGAGGTCGCAGCAAACAGACAGTAAGTGAATGACGGATGAGGAGCTGCAGACGCTGCTGCGGCGCTGCAGGAGCGATGCTGCGCTCTCTGTTGCCATGGAAACACAAATCATGAATGTGTGTGTGTGTGTGTGTGTGAGAGAGTGTGTGAGAGTGTGTGAGAGACCCACTTACCTACACAATGGGCGGTTGCATAACTCTTAGATAAACAGCAGCGACCTTCAGAGTGACATTGAGACACAGACAGACAAAGACACGCTATGTTCAGGTTGATAATGAGAGACAGAAAGGTAAAAAAGGACGGATGTGACGGAGCTACAATCAGACAGTCAGACAGGAGGATAAATATGGACTCTGACTGTTAGTGGTGGATGGAAAAAATCGATTCACTGAAGAATCCCAAGTTTTCTACAATTCTGAGTCAATTCCCAAAAGCCAGAAATGGATTTTTATGATAACTTCAATTAATAATGTTGATGGAATGACTCACCTGTGTGAGCACAGTGCAGCACCAGTGAAGGAAGGTGACCACAGGAAGTATTTTAGATTCAGTGTTTTAATAATTAGCTTGTTGAAGTATTTTGTGAATACTTAGTACTCCATCACTGACAGGCTGATGTGATAGCAGCTGATGGCGGTCCTGATGCTGCTGTAGAGAGGCTGCTCTTCGCTGCTGGACACAACAACAACAACAACAACACAACAACAACAACAGCAACTCTAATTTTTACTCCAGAGCACACACACTGACCTCTGTTTTTACAAAATCATTGAACCAGTGATTTTGATCACGATGTCACTGCAACCACAAAAAACTACATAAATGTGTCATCAATTATTGTGGCGAGTATTCTGTCAACTAATTTTTATAAAATGACAGAAAACAGAAAAAAAATCCCTGTTATAATAGAACATTTACATGCTAACATTATATCTGCTAAACATCAGTTTGTTAGCATGCTGATGTTTAGCATGTTTAGTGTTTCCCACAGAGCTGCTAGCATGGCTGTAGACTGGTTTTCAATCATTATCGAAAACTAATGAGTCAAATTCACATATTTAACATCCTGTCTTAAAAACTTGCTTTATTTTATATTCGTGTTAAACTGCACATTTTGTCTCATACTGAACAGGAAGTGGAATCGGTGTGTGTGGGATTTGGACTCTGATTCAACCCTGATTCACTTCAGCTTGAAATGTATTTATAGGAGAAATTCAGCAGATTGTTAATGTAAGTGAATATCTGCATGTCTCAGCTGTGAAGTCTCACCGCCAACACTCCCACAAAACAGTCATAGGTGTCGTCACCACAGATGCATTGTGGGAGGGAAGGCAATCTGGAGGAACCTCCAGTGGAAACCGAAAGACAGACGTGAATGCTGGGAGTTTGCAGACAGTTACCTGGCTGTTTGTTTGTTTCTGGTTCAGTCTTCACAGCAGTCACAGTCCAGGGGTCCTTGCAGTGGGATATAGGTCACCCTGCGCAGTGCCTGATAAATAAAACACTCAATCCACACATGCCTACTTGCTAAGAGAGAGATGAAAAATTAATCTGAAATCTAAATTTGTGCTTTAGCAGAGGAAATATTCATGTTCAGGTTACCTGGTCCTGCAGTGGCAGTTTTGGACCAGTAAAATATAAAACTGTCATTTTAAGAGCAAATAATTAAAGAAGTAAGTTTCCTGTTTAATGAGAGGTCTGAAGGAGCAGGTGATGAATAGAGTAGGTGATGAAGCAGCTAGCTGAAAGTATCCGTGAATGCTTGTTGCATTGCCAGGGTTCAGTGTGTTGGACATACTCGATGGAAGCAGACAGTAAAATGCTGCTTGGCCCTTTAAAAACGCTCAGATGCAGCCGTTGATAGGAGCACCACTCCGTGCCGTCTCTACTGTAAGGTGTTTCCATGCCATCGGAGCACTTAAAGCCTGAAATGTAACCCCAATGCAGAGCAGTTAGCGGAGGACAGACCGAACACGATGCTGCTGTGAGCGGCCAGATTCATCATGCCACGATCGAAGAGGCACTTGGACGCAGACTGAGACATCCACCTGTGACAGATCATATACACAGTCAAATCAGGTTAATTAATTACACAGTATGTAATTAATTAGATCATTTTGAAATTGCTAAAGCATGTGGCTCATGGAGGACATGCTTTTTGCTGTAATGCACATAAAGGGGAGATGTCCTCATGTCCCTCTTGACTCCTGCTGACACTGAAATACCTCCATGCAAAGACCTGCTGGGGAGTCCAGAGAAGAAGAACTGGTCTTTGCTCACAGCTCATGTCCACACTGAGGACATAACCTCTGATGATGGTCACATGTTGACGGCATAGGCCAAAGAGCCTGTGAAGCTTCTAACATCCACAAAACAGACGCCATCGACGAGATTCAACAGCTAACCTTACAGCTTTCACTCAGCGACCATCCAGTTGTGCCCCAGGTGCTGTGCAGACCTCACTAGGGTTAGGGGTAGGGTGAGGTCACAGGACAGGAAGCCACACAGAAGATAACACACACATTTTGAGACGAGGATTCGGCTAACAGATGCTCACTTGTCTCTGTTTGTCTCCTCTCTGTCCTCAGCTACCTTGTCTGCTTTTATCAATGGGAAAGCGCTCAGAGGCTCAACGCTGCCTTACATAACCCTCCTCTGTGTTAATTGACTTCCTGTGTGTGGTCACATGACCTGTCCCCGCAGGCTGCTGCCGTTCCATCTCATCACTATGACAACCATGTCCCTAATGGACGGGAAGGAGAAGAGTCAAAGCACTTTGAGAAAAGCTGAAAGAAGTCTGCTGCTGCGTGTTTGTCTGCAGTCTGAACAGCTGCAGGTTTGAGCTGCGTTCAGCTTCATCCCCTGTGTGCAGGAACGTTTCTGAAGAGGCAAACTGGATCAGCTGCGATCAATCAAGACATTCTGTCAGTCGATTAGAAGATGGAGGTGATGCTGATGCAACATGGTTCAGTCAGGATGGCTGCTTGTGCTCCAAGGTTCATCAATCAGACAAGTAAATGCTGTTGAACGATCACTGAAGTGAACGAATGATCGGAAACGAACTTTGAGTTTCTTAATCATGATTAGGGCTGCCACGATTAGTTGACTAGTCACGACTACGTCGACTATCAAAATCGTCGACGACTAATTTAGTAGTTGACGCGTCGTTTCTTTTTTTTTTTTTGAAGCTTTGTTTTTCTCTCAAAACTGCCGCTGTACCCTCTGCTGCCTTGTCTGCCTTTCTGTCCTTGACGCACATGCGCAGTAGTGGTAATCGGCGTCAGCCGTGATGTCACTGCCTGACTGGTATCATGGCTACCCGGCAACGGAGCTCTAAAGTTTGGGGACATTTTCACAAAACAAAAGACAAACATGTGCAACGCAAAATCTGCAAGGCAGAACTTGCCTTCCATGGCAGTACGACGGCGATGCAGGAGCATCTGAAAAGGAAGCACGTCGTCGTGGCTGGTTCAACTTCTGATGACGAAGAGGGACAGTCTTCTCGCTAAGCTAATTGGCTAGTTAGCTGCTAACATTAACGTAAACATTGAGCTACTTACTTACATTGATAGCTGTAAACGTTAACATTAACGACGACGATTTCATTAGCCTGACCACACATTGAAAAGAGAGCAAGCCTTTCTCCAGCACATGGAGATGCTAACTTTCCTGGCCATGAACAGGAGCCGTGTGTAGATTGGATTATACAGTCAAAGTTGAATACAGCTGTGACCACTGAGCACAAAATGCACTTTTGATATATTTGAGTGAGACCAAAACTTGATTTTTGTGGATAATGGCTTAGTTTCAGGTGCCTACCTCATTTGATTTTGTACTATTCAATACTTGAAAATGTAGCTGTGTTTCATGCCAGAGACAAATGAAGTATTTATTTTTGTGTTCTGTAGGCCAGTGCCTTGTCCTTATTTTACTCAGCTGCACTTAATGCTATATTTAAAGAATTGTTTGCTGCTACAAAGTTCATTAAAAGTTGAATGAACTATCATCTTAATTGTCTTTATTTTTAGTTAGCACATACCTTAAACACCTCAAGCTGGAAGCTAAAGATGTTAGATAAGAGCAGCTGCATGCTGGTGTGATAAGCTGCAATTTACGTATGAACAGAATCCGAATCAGAAAAAGCTTTATTGCCAAGTACGATTTTACACATCTACTAAAGTACAAAATATAACAATATAAATATATATATACACAAGTCTGTTTTTTGTTTGTTTGTTTTTTCCGGAAACACAGTCTGTTTTTTCAGAAGGACGTCCAAGCTGAGCGTTAATGTAACGCATAGAGTTGTATCTATGTCAGTGTGGCAGGATGAGGTAGAGGTGGAGTGTGAAGAGTGTCGGGGGGGTTCCGGGCCTTGTTGATCAGGCTGACAGCAGACGGGAAAAAACTGTTCTTGTGGCGTGAGGTTTTGGTCCTGATGGACCGCAGCCTCCTGCCAGAGGGGAGTGGCTCAAAGAGTTTGTGTCCGGGGTGAGAGGGATCAGCCACAATCTTTTCTGCAGGCCTCAGGGTCCTGGAGGCGTACAGGTCCTGAAGAGATGGGAGATTGCAGCCAATCACCTTCTCCGCAGACCGAATGACACGCTGCAGTCTGCCCTTGTCCTTGGCGGTGGCAGCAGCGTACCAGATGGTGATGGAGGAGGTGAGGATGGACTCGATGATGGCTGTGTAGAAGTGCACCATCATTGTCTTTGGCAGGCTGAATTTCTTCAGCTGCCGTAGGAAGAACATCCTCTGCTGTGCTTTCCTGATGAGGGAGCTGATGTTCGGCTCCCACTTGAGGTCCTGGGAGATGATAGTTCCCAGGAAGCGGAAAGACTCCACAGTGTCAATAGTGGAGTCACAGAGGGTGATGGGGGCAGGTGAGGCTGAGTTCTTCCTGTTGTCCACAACCATCTCCACTGTCTTTAGAGCGTTGAGCTCTAGGTTGTCCAGGTTGCACCAGGTCACCAGATGGTCAACTTCCCACCTGTAGGTGGACTCATCGCCAGCAGAGATGAGTCCGATGAGGGTGGCGTCGTCCGCAAACTTCAGGAGCTTGACAGACTGCTCCTGAAGTTTGCAATCCGACCAGTCGACTAGTCGACTAATTGCAAAAATAATCGGTGACTAGTCGACTATCAAAATAATCGTTTGTGGCAGCCCTAATCGTGATGTTCTGCAGCTCATCTTTGGTCTCTGTGACTGTAAACTGAATTTGAGCTACGACTAACGCTTATTATTGTAAATCTTTCTGATGATTATTTTCTAAATTCATCAATATATTTTTAATCACAAAAGCATTTTCAGAGCTCATAATGACGTCCACAAAACAGTCCGAAACCCAAAGATCTTCAGTTTATGATCTAAACTCAACACATTTAAGATGGTGCAGCCAGATGTTTGAGTATTTCCTCCAATAAAAGACCTAAATGATCGATTAGTGAGTTAACAGTTATTGTTGTAATTTATGTCAGTTAATCAAATAATTGTTTGGGACTGATCAGACAAAACAAGCCATTTGAAGACTTCTATTTTAATATTTTCTGACATTTTTATTTTGTCAGTCACACGCTCTGTGTTATCTGTAATAAATAATCATTATATGTAGTTTACTGCTCGCAGTCAGTCGTAACATGACAGAAGGAAATGTGTTTGGATGGAGGCTGAGAGGCAGAGAGGTTGTGTAAGTCCCAGATGGCAGCGAGTCACCTCCCATCTCTGCATCCCACCACATGCCTGCAAGACTGCGCGTGTGTGTGTGTGTGTGTACGTGCGTGTGTGTGCGGGTGTGTGTGTAGGGCCTTTGCTCCCCTGTTGGCTTCTCACAGCACGTGCAAACTGGTTGCCACACACAACCTCTCGTGTCGTGTGTGTGTGTGTGTGTATTTATGTATATGGGTGTGTGTGTTCAAGCATGAAAAACTGAATGTGTCCGTTGTTGGTGAAGCTGAGTTAGGCAGAGTTTTGACTCGGTGGGTTGTTATTGATCAGAGAAGGTTGAGTTTGAGGACCAGGGCTAATGAAGCTATGCTGTCTGCTTACACATAGGACGTAATGTGTTTGCAGCTGCAGGAAATGTTTGATTTCCAGGTGTTGGGGAGTTTTGGTGCTGCATAAATGAATAATGTTGTGTAAAGTCTGTGTGACGTCTGATAAATGTCCTCGAGTGATGTGTTTCAAACAGATCTGTTGGTTTGGAGTTGGGAAGGAGCGAGCTAAGCAGATGTCCTCAGCTGCTCCACATCTCTGCTGCAGGCTCCGTTAGCCGCTGCTAGCATAACACAAACCAATCTCTGACTGAGCTGTTGATGGTCAAGTGGCATCGTGGGTAATGCAGGTGCCAGGTTTTAATGAGGAAGAGTGTGTGGAATAGAGACGAGATCGCTTTTAAGCTGTCCATCATTTTTCCAGCAGTATTAGAGGAGCGCTATGTCAATCAGTGGAGTCAGTGGAATTAAGTGCAAAGGAGGAACAAAATTAGAGACATTAAGGATTAATGGTGGAGCTTGTAGACCAGCAGGGTGGACAACAACCACAGCTCACCTGAAAACACTGTTTACTTGTGAACCTGCAAAGCAGAGCAGAAGGTAAAGAGTCTGTGAGGCGAGCAGTGGGTCGACTGTAATAACAGACAGGTTTTGATCTTTTTGTTTGAAGCGATCTGATTGGCTGACTGTGTGTCCGAAAGTTGCTGTTTCACCTGCAAGTCTTTAAACACGCAGAATCCAATCAGAGCAGGTGAGTGCACTGCGTTCAAGTTCAAGCCTCAGCCTACGCACAGCGCTGAAGACTGTGTGTGTGTGTGTGTGTGTGTGTGTGTTAAATAATTCAGGACAGCAGTGTGTGTTACACCTGCTCGTGGAGGGAACTTTGACGCCACTTCAAATCCACAGAGAGCAACATGATTCATGGAGGACTCTGTGCTACGACTGCAGCTTCGTCTGTTTCCAGTATTTAAAAACACGTCTGACCTGAACATCATCAGCATATTTCTGTATTTTGCAAAAAATGCAGCTTTAAAGATGGTTTAAGAGAGGCTATGCAGTATTAATCTAGTAATTCAATGTCTACACTCGGCCATTAAAAAAGGAAGCTCTGATGTCAGATCACAGATTTCTGCTCTGAACTGAGATTTTTTTTTTCTCAAAGGAACAAAACAAGCGTGAATAATCTGACCTCATGCTAACTCACTCATTCAGCTGTGTGTGTGTGTGTGTGTGTGTGTGTGTGTGTGTGTGTGTGTGTGTGTGTGTGTGTGTGTGAGATCTCATTCAGCTGGATGTTGCACGTGGCGCTCACGTTTTTCCCCTCAGCACTCTGAAGAGAAGCTGCAACTAACACGCTGCAAAAAATGACTGAATCATTTCATTATTGGAGCTGATTCAACGCGATGTCCCACAGAGATGTTTTCACCTTTACAAAAAAATTTTCAGCGCTCAGAGGAAAACCCTGTTATTATTTCGAAGAATTTCTGGATGTTAACAGCTCAGAAAACAAGCAGTAAGAATAGATCTGAAAGGCCACAGTGGTGATGATGTAGCACGTCACCAAAGCCAAAGCTGATCAATGCAGCTGTGATCGAAAGACGTTCATGATGCTGAAGTGCGAGTGAAGATTCAAGCTGAAGAAAGATCCTTCCCTCAATTCATTCTCCCTTTAAAGCCTTTGACATGTTCATTATTTATAGCCACAACTTTACCCCCCCACTCACCCCTCCCTCATATCTGATTGGTCTGAATTGGATTCCCACCCCGCTGCCCCGAGGGCTATCAGCTAATTAGTGGTTAATAGTGTGTGTATGTGTGCGTGCGTGCGTGCGTGCGTGCCTGCCTGCCTGCCTGCCTGCCTGTGTGCGTGCGTGCGTGCGTGCGTGCGTGCGTGCGTGTGTGTGTGTGTCTGTGTGTTTGTGTCTGTGTGTGTGTGCGTGTGTGTGTCTGTGTGTGTCTGTGTCTGTGTCTGTGTGGGTGTGGGTGCGTGTGTGTGTCTGTGTGTGTCTGTGTGTGTGTCTGTGTGTGTACGTGTGTGTGTGTGTGTGTGTGTGTGTGTGTGTGTGTGTGTGTGTGTATTTGTTTGTGTGCGTGTTTGTGTGCATGCGCGTCTGTGTTGGACAGAAATAGCACCTGATCCTGACAGGAAGCGCAGCAGGATAATGGCATTACCTGGACAACGGCCAATAAGGTGGCAGGTTGAGCTCCGGCCCCTCTAAGCCAATCAGAGATCATGGAATGACTAGATCAGGAAATGGAGCGAAAAGTCCCAGAGCTGTGACTGACAGGCGTCCAGCGTCTCTCACTCCGTCTGCGTTCGTTGAGTGAAAAGCTTCCTGTGATCACCGGCAGGGTCGACAATGTTTCCAGGGTTAATTGGTAAGGTTGTTTGCTTGTTTGCTTGTTTGGAGTTTTGTTCTCAGGGTTTTACTCTCACTTATCGGCTGCACTCGTTATTGCTTGTTGTTCGTCTCCGCTGTTTGCTCGTCGGCTCAAACTCTTCTGGTTTTTGTCGTGTACCTTACTGCAGGTTATAGCTGAAACCGCTGCAACAGTTTGATTAATCTGGAATTTGTTTCAAACAAAAAAGGAGAAACGATCACCGTTTCCAGCTTCTTGAACGTGAGAATCTTCCATTTTTTTGGGTGTTTTATGACTGTAAACCGAATATTTTAGTCTTTTGATGGGACAAAAAAAGGCCTTTTTCACAATTTACTGTCACTTTCTGGACCAAACAATGGATTGATTAATCTAGAAAACATCAGAAATATTCATCAATAATGAAAATAATGTAGTTGCGTCCCACACTGCAGGGGACTGTTATTTATCTGACATGTGTTTGTTGTTTCAGCAGTTTTTTCATTTCTGACAGAGAAAAATAAGTTTAACAGAACAAACTGTAACAGAGACAGATAATGACATCAATGTGTGTGTGTGTGTGTGTGTGTGTGTGTGTGTGTGTGTGTGTGTGTGTGTGTGTGTGTGTGCGTGTGCTTAGCCTGTCTGGCTGTGGTTATTGTTCCTGATATTGAATTAAGTGGCAACAGAACATGTTGTTTTTCACCATTAGTAAACAACCTCCTACACACACACACACACACACACACAGAGTGTTGTCAGAGCAGCAGCAGCTGGTGGGTTTGAGGTGGTTGGATGGCGAGCTGCAGAGGTCAGACTTCATGTTTCTCTTCTCACCTTATTTCAAGGAACAGTGTGATGTTTTGGAGAGCGGTCTTTCCTCCAGCTTTGTGTCATTACAGTGAAGGTAGCATATGTGAATGAACTGACCAGTCAGAGCTCCTTTTGCCACTGTAGGTGCAGCTTTATGGTTTAACCTCTTAAGACAGAAGTTGAGACTGAGATGATGTTAAAAACTGGAGAAGGTGAAGACTTTCTTCACTGTGAGGAGGAGGAGGAGGAGGAGGAGGAGGAGGAGAAAGGTGTCCACGGTCTTTGTGTCAGAGCAGCATCAACACAAACCAATCAGCTGTGTGTGTGTGCATGCGTGTGTGCACGCTCATAAGCCCGCGGAGTAGTCTTCCAAAGATTCCTGTTGGTTTTGCTCCACACACACACACACACACACACACACACACACTGATTACAGTAAAATCCAGGAGTCATTAGAGTGCGTTTCACCTTTCTCCCATATCACTTTAGGAGAAAGCTGAGAGACTGTTGGGAAAACAGGAGGGGGGAGACGGGGGTGAGGAGAGACGGATTGCGGACGAGAGATAAAAGAACAGAGGAGGCGACGCAGCGAGGAGGGTATGATTCGATCTGTGTGGTGACGAGGCTGCAGACAGAAACCATCCAGAGCCATGTTGGTCTGTATCAGGACGGACAGACGAAACAGCATCCTGGTGGTTCATTCACAGAGCGTCTTCACGTCCACCTTGTCTCCGTTTCTGTGGCCGCAGCTCGTTCAGAGGAGTCACAGACGAGCTGAATTGCTAAGTTAACTCATCGTGAAACACACTTCACTCGACCTCGACAGAAACAAACCAGACCAAAACCGTCTTGTCTGCTCCATCAATCCTCCGGTGCTCTGAGCTCTCGGTCCAGGTCGACTCCAGTCAGCTAACAGGTCCGCTAGCTGCACGACTAACTGAGCTAACGAGCTAACAGCAGCTGGTAGCTGCAGCAGAGAGTACAGTTAGCGTTTACTGTGGTGAAATGCTGCCCCCTGTTTGTTCTTACACTCTGTACCTTTACAGCTGAGGTACACATTCAGTTTAATTCACATTTCCATCATGTTTTCTATCGTTTGACCTTCGACTGGAGCTCTTTCAATGACATCATCTCATATTGTCTCTTATTCTGTGGTGGTTTGATGACACTGACCACCTGCTGTTTGTCTCCATCAACCAATGAACTCATATTTTCTCTCTCTCTCTGTCTCTCTCTGTCTCTCTCTGTCTCTCTCTCCCTCTCTCTGTCTCTGTCTCTCTCTCTCTGTCTCTCTGTCTCTCTCTCTCTCTTACTCTCTCTCTCTGTCTCTCTCTTCTCTCTCTCGCTCTCTCTCTCTCTCTTACTCTCTCTCTCTCTATCTCTCTCTCTCTGTCTCTCTCTCCCTCTCTCTGTCTCTGTCTCTCTCTCTCTGTCTCTCTCTCTCTTTCTCTCTCTCTCAGTACCTGGCTGTGGATGTGAGGAGGCTGAACGTCAGTCTTCTTCGGTGGTTTCGGGAAGGTGTAGCAGCGGCGTTGGGCGTTCCTGCGGGACACGTGCACATCAACCGGCTGAATGTAAGACACATCATTCATATGCTACACTCCACTGATCGATTGATTAATCTGTCATTTGATTGATGGACTGATGGACGGCTCTTACAGGAGAAGAAGAATGGCATCGAGCTCTTCGTGTCCTCTGATAGGCTGGGGATCTCCGAGCCCCGCCCAGCCGAAGAGGTCATCCAGTCACTGAACGTCAGGGTCCTTCACCGCCACCTGGGACACTTCGGCATCACTGAAGTCTCCACTGAGGTGTGTGCGTTTGAAAACCATCAGTGTGCCTGCTCCGTCTCCTAGGTAACCATGGCTCGTTAAGCAGGCTCGTTAGTCCCAGTGGAGACGGACGGAGAGGATGGATCGGGATTATTAGAGAGCAGAGTGCTGCTGCTAAAAGTTTAATGGAACTATTAAAGTCCCATCGATCAGCCCGAGGAGGAGCAGAGCAGCTTTATGATTATATTACTGTTATTACTCTCACTGCCAGCTGTGACAGATGTGACGCTCCTCTAACAGTGTTACAGCAGCACATCAGAAACTCCCTGTGAGCACCAGAGAGGAGCAGACAGAGCCAAACAGGCTCCTCTCTCCTCTCTGCTCAGAAGGAGAAACCTTCCGGAGCATCTGATCTGACTCTGCTCTGTCCCTCATCAGTCTCTGAAGACGCTGCTGCTGACGAACACTCGACGTCTGATCAGCAACTGAAACTGAAACAATTAGTCCGTTAGCAGAAAATGAATGGCAGCTGCTTTGATTGGCTTGTTTAAGCTTCCACCTTCTCTAACGTAAGGATTTGTCACTTTCGCAGCCTTGTTTATCCAGAAAGGGGGAAGACGAGGCCAAACAGCTGATGTCAGCTCAACAGAAAGATGATTGAAGGAGTTATTAAAAAGCAATGTGGGACATTTATGGTCCAGCCTTTACACTCAGGAGCAGGACTTTGAATGTGTCTGTGCCTCCTTACAGGAAGTAGAGAGACGGTCTGTGATGTCACAGGATGTGTCAGAGACCACCTGAAACCTGATTTAGAGACTGAATTCTTTCTGTCTGCGTCTCCCGCAGAAGAACGTCCTGCAGGGCGAGCAGAGGGACCACGTCTGGAGCAGAGAAGGCTTTTACGCCGTCGTCCTTTTCTTCACCATCTTCATCATCATCATCACTTGCTTGATGGTAATACACAGTATCACACACACACACATACACACTTGTATTAGTAAACTTGTGGGCATCCTCTCTGTCCAAACCGCAAAGAGACCCTGGAAACAAGAACCAGACATGTCCTCACGTTCAAGGTGCAAAGGTCAAAGTGGTCCTCACAAACATAGAAGTAAAAGAGCACACACACACACAGATCAGCATAATCACTGACATCATGAAGCACGTTTTTAATCCGTCCACCATGACTGCTCTGATTGGCTGAGACAACCAGCCGCTGTTAGCCAATTTGTGGCCGTGGTCAAAGGTCACTGTGTCCTAGCTTTCAGCCACACACACACACACACACACACACACACACACACACACACACACACACACACACACAAAAACGCTCTCTCTCACACACTCAAATAGATATAAAAAGAAAAGCAGAAATAAAAGAGAGAGAAAGTAAAGATCAATAGAAATTATTAAATACATTAACAGGAGATTATGTAAGTTGAAAACGGATTATATAATCATATATGGTACAAAAACAACTTTTTTGTCCTCCGTCCAGTTTCTTTGTCTCAGCTGCAGTTTGACCTTTAGTCCACATTAGGGAGCTCACAAACCACTTCCTGTCACCTGACAGAGCTGAACAAACCTGAATGAAGAACTTCATGTTTAGAAATCCGTTTTCTCTCCACTCCACACACATTTTTTCCTCTGATGGTCTCCGGGAAGCAGCCTGAAATATGTGTTTTCATGCAGGCTTTGTTTTTTGTCTCTTAGTTTTGCCATAAAACCACCAAAAAGTTTAATTGCAATCAAGTTTCCTGGAGATGTTTCTCAAAACAGATGGAATATATTGACAGAATGAATAATGAAGGTTTCCTGATTCACAGATGTACTCCAGTTTATGATTTTCAGTGGAAACATTCAGTCTGTTCTTAGAAAGTGTCACTGTTTTATACATAGCCCTACAAATGTCATGGCGGGATGTGACTACTTGCTGAATTTCCCTTCTCAGCCATCAGTTTTTCATGTAAAATAAATTGAATGAATGAATTCTGTTTTTCTTTCCTGTCTGATCTCCAGGTTTTGTACCGACTTAAGGACAAAGTTCAGGTTTCTGACAGACAGCTGAAAGCTCCTCCCCCTGACGTTCACCTGACCTCGGCTGCCTCTCCAGACTCCGCCCAGAGGTCAAAGGGCACCAAGGTCAGTGGCAGACACCAAAACTATTTCTTTATGTGCGTTTAGAAATACCAACAAAGCATTGTGACGAGTCCCCTTCTTGTCCAGGTTGTGACGTCAGGAAGCATGGTCCAAGCTGAATGCCCTCCAGCTGTAGCCACACCCATTCCCCAGCAGCAGCCAATCGTAGCCTGCCGCCGCCTCGCTCCTCCTGTCGTCCCTCTGCCCAGGTGAGTCAGCTGACAGCGTAGCCCTAAGAAACACACTGAAATAAACCAAGCGTCTGACTGTGCTTCTCTTTCTAGCCCCGCCCCTGTCCACGTTGTCACCAGCAACGAACACGCCCCATTCGCCAGCATTGCCCCGGTGACAGCCAATAACGAGTTAAAGCCCTGCCCCTCCCCCTTCAGGATGAAACCTGCTGCAGGACTGCAAGAAAGGTAACTTTCAACCAACTCAAGCAGCAGGAGTCACAATAATCTAATGAGTCTAAGTCTGAATACTTCTCCTCCACTGGAGGGCAGCAGAGGGTCGTCACTGCTTCGTCAGCAGTGATGGATGAAGGTTTATGGAAACATTGAGGTGGAGGAAGCTGAGTGATTTTTCAGGTGCTCAGTGGAGACACCTGCTGGTCAGAATGATTCACAGCAGGAATCTGAGATCTGCCTTCAGGACGGCTTCATGAGTTCTTCCACAGCTTCCTGGTGAACGCTGTGGAGTTGATGTTGTGCTGGTCAGTGGGAATGACCCCCCCCATGATCAGCATCATTGATCCATATCATCCTGAACCTTCTGTTGTAGTTTCCTCCTCCTGTAGATGTAGATGATGAGCGATCATCACAGCCAGTTTTTACTTTGAGTGTTGTCCTTCGGACAGACCGTGTGCTTGTATAAGAGAGGGCTGTGTGTGTGACAGGATGTCAGGATAACGAGGTCTAAACAGCGAATCCTTGAGGTCTGACAAACACGTCGAGTGTGTTTCCTTCCTCAGAAAACCTTTGAAATCCAGCATTGTTTACAGTCATATTTACGAGCTTGCAGCCTTCTTCCTGTTTGCCTTCTGTGGCTCATTGCTGCTGCATGTCTTGGTGTGTTACCTCCACCTGTCGTTCAGTGGAGCAGTGTGACTCCACCGGTAGGTGGAGTATCGTGTTAGAGATACAAACAGGATGGTCACGAAATGTCTTGAGATTTTGAGGCGCAGTCCATGTTTCTTAACATACTGAAGTTTAATTTACCCGTTTTTAACATCCTGTAATATGGTACGTTTGTGTGGCTGCTGCAGAAACAATTTATTAGATTATCATCGTGCTCTGGAGCTGTTGTACCAGGTGACCCTCTCTCTTTTAAACCGGAGTCATCGACTATTTCTGACATCAACGTTCTTCAAATGAGTGCGTTTGTCTTTAAAGTGAGATATAAGAATAGTTTCCTCGTAGTTCTGGATCTTATTTTGTTAATTATTCACATTTCCCGATGACAAAATCTTCATCTTCCTCTGGAGGAAGCATGCCGTGATCAGTTTTCTGTCAAATATGGTGGGCCTCTCTCATGGAATGAATGAATGAATGAATGAATGAATGAATGAAAGTGTACTTTGAGGGGATTCCTCTGGATAGAAACAGATGTGGAAATGAGCTGATTTGGAACAGTAATGATCACAAGCTGCTGTTCATCAGTAACGTAGACAAAACGTGAAGATAAGATAAGATAACACTTTATTATGTGTTACAGGCTGCAGCACAAGAAGAAAAGAAAGAAAAGTGTCATATTGCACAATTTATTGCATGGATGCAGTTAGAAAGAAGCTGAAAGCTGAAATCCCACCACAGTGCAGACAGTGTGTGCGTAAACACACCAACACAGTGCTGCTTGAACAATGCTGGAGCTGAACCATGTGACCACAGCAGCGCTCCTTCTTAGAGTGGATGCAGCTGCTGGAGGTGGGAACCTTTGAGGAGTCAGCAAAGCTTCTAAACAACTGCTGATACACTGAAGTGTGTGTGTGTGTGTGTGTGTGTGTGTGTGTGTGTGTGTGTGTGTGTGTGTGTGTGTGTGTGTGTGTGTTTTCAGAGCACAGTAACCTCTAACCTGTGATTGTTGGAGCACTCAGGTGTTGAGCTGTGTACGTGAGGACAAGGAGGCTTAATGAGAGGCGTGTGTGTGTGTGTGTGTGTGTGTGCGCGTGCGCATTTACCCTCAGTTCACAGCACTTCAGGATTACCTTCGGTTAGTGGGGTCGGTGTATTCTGCTGCTGTTCATATGAAGGGAAGCTTCTCATTCAACGAGTTTCCTCTGAAACGTTTCTTACGTTTGTCTGAGCTCCTTCAAATGTTCCTGACCATCATTGAGCTGCAGGTTGGAGGTTGAAGGAGCTCTCACATGTTTCAGCTCGTTTCCTTCGATTCACATCAAGTTCACGTTGCTGCAGATTGCGGCTGATTTCAGACACAGACAGTTTATTTCACAACACAAATCGACGTGCAGACTTGATTCACGCTGTCTGTAAATCTGCACTGACAGACGTCTCGTTCAGACTGATGGCAGCGTTTCATCATTCAGGTCATTCTGAAGTAAAAGTCTGACTTCTTATGTCAGAATTCAGCTTTATTGTCTCACAATGTTAATTTAGTTCATCTCATAATTCTGGTGTAGTGGATCGTAGTTTTGATGTGATAAATCTCTCATTTCCCCTTTGTTTTTTTTGGCCGAAATGAGCTTCCGTACATCTGTTTGTACAGAGACAGGCTTCAGTTTTTGTTCCTCTGTGTTCAAACTTTTGGTTTCGTTTGATCAGGTGATGCATTCAGAGTCCACCGTGCAGTGACTTTGTTGTTCCTCCTCCACGTTCCCTCCAAAATGAACTTTTTGGTGACTGTTTAAGCTGTCAGACTATCTTTGTGTTTTCCAAAAGTTCCACACAAATGACTCGTCTGAAAACAGGAAAACTTGCAGTAAACATAATCAAGTAAAGGATCAAAAACAAAAAGTCATTGGCTCTTACAGACAGCAGATGTGTCTGACCTTTGACCCCTTTGATGAGCTGTCTGTCATGAAGAACATAGTTCCTGGTCATGGTGACACACAGCTCAGAGGAGGTGAAACGGAGTGCATGAGAACCACGACGGCACGGGTCCAGGTCCAGGTCCTGGTCGTCCCCTTAACTCCTGCATTAACATGCTGTCTGTCGGCCTCTGTGAGGGCGTGCACACAGCGGCTTACATCACAGCTGCTGTTAGCTTCTCCACGCTGATGCTCGGCTTAATTATCACGTCTTATTACTGCTGATGGTCGATATGAGTGAAGGGGGGGGGCTCCGGTTAAATAAATGACGCTTCCAGACTTCCTGTCATCGTCTGCGACGTGTCGGTGTTGCATCAGCTCACCTGGACTCTGCTCTGCTCAACTGGCCAAAGTGTCAGAGGCGATGCAGCTTTGGGTGTGAGAAAGATGGAGAAAGATGGATTGTGGGTTACGTAAGACGACCTCTTTTTTTTGTGCATGTTGCTTTAAGAACTCCCTAAACTGGAGTTCATTTTCCTCTTAAGTCGTTTCATAACTGAAAAGAAAACATCTTTATCTGCAGCTCGTCACTCTTCCGTTGACTTAAAGCGCGTCTGCGGGCTCGATCTGCGGCGGCCATTTTGTTCAGGTTACATCAGCGTGGAGGGCGATGGCGCTAAAAAGAGAGAACGCATGGATTCTTCAGGTGAGAGCAGGAAGGAAGATCCGGACTCAGAGTGAGAACAGGATGTTTTTCTTGGTGTGTGTGTGTGCGCGCACGCGTGCATGTGTGCATGTGTTTCGTCCACTCTGGATGGCAGCCAATCAGCAATCAGACGAATAGGAAGTAGCAACATCCTGGAGAGGAAGCCGGCCGACACGTAGCCAGACGAAGACGGCCCACACACACACACACACACACACACACACACACACACACACACACACACACACCCATCAAAGCACACCTTGTCTTTTCTTCTTCTTCTTCATCTTCTTCTGTTCTCACACTTCGATCGTTTCTCTGTCAGTTCCGTGTTTTTGCTCCTGGAACAGGAGGTGACGTCAGTGAAGAGTTGCTCAGCTCAGCTGGTAGGGTGTGCGCCCCATGTGCTGAGGCTGTCTGCAGTGGCCGCAGGTTCGACTCCCACCTGTGGCTCATTTGCTGCATGTCGTCCCCTCTCTCTCTCTGCCCCCTTTCCTGTCGTACCTTCAGCTGTCTCTATCATAAAGGCTAAAAAAAACAAGAAATATATCTATCTATATATATAAGAAATAAGTCCTCTATGAATGCAGACATTTAATATTTGTATTTATTTTGTTTAAAAACCTTTGAGGTACTCTTTCTTTCACACATCAGTAAACCACAGGAGGAGAAACGTTTTGGCTCTAACATCGTCTCTGCCTCCAGACGGGGCTCCAACGTCTCTCTGGTGTTGGACATGTCGGCGCTCGGCTCTGTGGAGCCCCTGAACGTCACCGTGGTGACCCCCAGAGAGACCGCCGCCAGGGAGTACCTGCTGTCGGCTGGCCGGCCGCTGACGCGACAGCAGCTCCGCGACGTCGTCGTCAACACGCACAAGCTGCACGCCGAGTTCGCTGTGAGTGAACGCCGCTTTGAGGAGGGGAATCGTGTCTGTTTTTATTTTAAAGGATGCCAAAGCCTGGAGTGAGAAACAGGTTCAGATCCCACCAGGTAACATGAGGACCAGCACAGCCTGTGCAGGTCTGCAGGTTTCATCCACATGGAGTACTGATTATAGCTGAATGAGCGTTTCTGTCCACTGCTGCTGCTGCGCTAACATCAGGGCTTTCTGTGTATGTGTGCAAAAAATGTGCAAATTGTGCATTAAATCAGGTTGGTGTGAGTTGGAGCGTTGGGGATCAAAGGATTTTTACTGAATAGATTTAATCTAAAGGTGAAGAGAAATGATATCAGCTGGCACCGATTGAGTCACTTCAGCTCAGTCGTAGTACGTCGTGTCCAGTCGTCCAGTGCTTCCTTTTACTGTGTAAATATGTGTGTGTACCTGTCAGGTGTCAGCACACCTGCAGGAGTACTTCTTTCATTTCTAACACTGAACGTTTCTTCTTCTCAGGAAATCCCCATGAATTTCATTGATCCCAAAGAGCTGGATATTCCAAACCACGGGACCAAGAACAGATACAAGACCATACTGCCCAGTGAGTACTCTGTGTGTGTGTGTGTGTGTGTGTGTGTGTTGCTAAGAAACAGCCACAGTTCCAAAACAGTCCTAATCTCTCTTTTCCTGTTGAACCAGGAAGTTGTTTTATTATGTGGGTGGGAGTTAAAGCCAAAGGCCAACAACCCCAAGGACAGCTAATATCGCACCTCCCTTTTCCCCGCACACACACACACACACACACACACACACACACACACACACACACACAATGCGTACAATTTCTTCTCACACTGTCAGCCAAACACTCGACCTAACTGAGACGTTACGCAACACACACACACACACACACACACACACACAGAGATGGTTATTAGTGTATGTCTTGGAGAGGGGGCGGGGTTATCAATGTAACAGTAAGCAGGGGGGTGTTCCTTCCTTCCTTCCGGCCAATCAAGGCTAAGGAATGCTGCTCACTTGTCGATCAAACTCCTTCCTTGTTTGTTGAAGTTTCTGTGAGGCGTTCGCTGCTCGGTCCAGAGCTGCGTTCAGGACTTGAGTTTGAGCTGAAGTGTATGAGGGACTTTAAACGAGAAAAGTTGAGACAGAGTTTAACAAGAAGTCAACGCCAACTCAAAGACATGAGATTCAGACCAAGTCCAAGACTAAAGAGGGGGTCGTGGCCAAGTCGAGACTGATTCCAGAAGCAGGCCACTGTCAATTATAGACTGAGCCTAGAAAGGGCATGAAACCAAGTCCAGACTAAGTTTAAAAGGTGATTAAAATCCAGTTTAAAAGAGGGTCTAGAGTGGAAACCAAGTCTTAAAGGGGGTAGAGACCCACTCGAGTCCTAACAGCGTCTTGAAAACAGGTCGACCTTAAAGGTCAGGATGAGTCTAAAACGGGTATGAGACCAAGTCTAGACTACATTTGAAAAGAGCTTGAAACCAAGTCTAAAAGGCAGTTTAAGTCTGGTTTACATAAGTTGTGATGGGGCTCAAGATCATGTCAAAGACCAAAAAAGAGTTTGAGACCGAGTCAGGACAGAATATACAGGAGACAGAGTTTAATTCAAGGCCGAGTCTAAAAGCAGGTCGAGATCAAACCCAGACTGTTTAAAGGGCGTTAGACCGAGTCTAAAGGCAGATCAGGGTCAAATCAAGACAGTTTGGAAGGAGCTTGAAACCAAGTCCAAAATGGGGTCAAGTCCCACTGAAGACGATGAGGGAAATGAGAGACTGTCTGTTTTTTAATATGAGAGCAGAAACAGCAGTGAAATGTCTCCTGCTCTCCTGCTCTGCTGCTCTGCTCTCCTCGTCTCCTCCTCACCTGCTCTCCTGCTCGCCTGCTCTTCTCCTCACTTGCTCACCTGCTCTCCTCCTCTCCTGCTCTCCTGCTCATCTGCTCACCTGCTCTCCTGCTCATCTGCTCACCTGCTCTCCTGCCCACCTGTTCTCCTCCTCTCCTGCTGACCTGCTCTCCTGCTCACCTGCTCTCCTGCCCACCTGCTCACCTGCTCTCCTCCTCACCTGCTCTGCTGCTCACCTGCTCTGCTGCTCTGCTCTCCTGCTCTCCTGCTCGCCTGCTCTTCTCCTCTCTTGCTCACCTGCTCTCCTCCTCACCTGCTCTGCTGCTCACCTGCTCTGCTGCTCTGCTCTCCTGCTCACCTGCTCTCCTGCTCGCCTGCTCTTCTCCTCACTTGCTCACCTGCTCTCCTCCTCTCCTGCTCATCTGCTCACCTGCTCTCCTCCTCATCTGCTCTCCTGCTCTCCTCCTCTCCCGCTCACCTGCTCTCCTCCTCCCCTGTTCACCTGCTCACTTGCTCACCTGCTCTCCTCTCCCGCTCACCTGCTCTCCTCCTCCCCTGTTCACCTGCTCACTTGCTCACCTGCTCTCCTCTCCTGCTCACCTGTTCTCCTTGCTGTGTGTTCTAGACCCTCATTCCAGAGTGATCCTGAAGTCCAAGAGCAGCAACGACCTGCTGAGCTCCTACATCAATGCCAACTATGTTCGGGTGAGAAGTCAAGAGATTCATTCACACAACATGTGGCTCTTTAGCTCCGCCTCCTCACATTTTGTCATGAGAAGCAGTGTACCTGCCTTCAGGTGACTCAAATCAAAAGCAGTTATCAAAACAGTCGCTGATTATTTTTTCTTATGATTCACAACTGATTGACTGATGATTGTTGAAGGTCATTCTTAAACCTGCTGTTGGGTTTTGTTCATGCTGCGTCGTGTTTTTAACGTTCCTCATACACACGGTGTGTTTCAGATCCTGATTTAAAGGTACAGTAACTGTCAAACAGGTGTCAGGTGTACATCAGTGGAGTAAAAGTCAAATCAAGTACAGCACAGATACCTCAAATTTGTACTTAAATATAGTACTTGACTTAAATCATAATTGTCATCATTTTCACTCTGAGGAGCTGTCAGTCATTTCTGACCATTCAAACTGTTAATTATGACATCTGTTAAATCTTCTCTAAACCTGAGGATAAACACAGACATCATCACATCACTGGTCTGGAATGTCAACACACACACACACACACACACACACACACGCACAGTGAAAGTGTGCTCTGGCAGAGGTCTGTAATGTCGCTCTCAGACTCTCACACAATAGATGTTCTTCCTGTCAGGAAACTCGTCTGAAACCGTTGAAACTGTCAGACCACATGAGAGACCTGAGGAGGCGTTCAAAGGCGTCGCTCTGCTCGGCTAATTTTAGGTTGTCCAAAGTAGGTGAGCACATCCATGACACATGGAGCCGAGTACTGCGTTATGACCAAGTACGAGCAAGTACTTGACTAAAGCAGAGGTACCACCACTTAGTGGTGGGCTGTGGGCCAGAAGCAGTTGTTCAGATTCAAAAAGGCACTAAGACCCCAAGTTCCCTGAATTGACTGACTTCCTCTCCTCAGATTCTGAAAAATAATTAATAATTAGGGATTTTACATATTTAAGAGCAGTTTCATGTCACAAAAATGAAAGTGGATCAACAGTGAACAAAGTTTTTCATCATTATTAATGTTTAGACAGTTCGATGGACAGTGAAAGAAAATCAGCAAAGTCTGTGCTAAATGTGGATTTTAAACATTTGAGTAATATTCACAAACAGTAACACTTCCTGAGCTCATGTCAGCAGCGCTGTTCACTACCCTCCAGCAGGCTGCTGACACTGTTGTGTGACTGGCTCCTGTCTCAGGGTTACCTAGGCAACGAGAAGGCGTTCATCGCCACGCAGGGTCCCATGGTGAACACGGTGAATGACTTCTGGCAGATGGCCTGGCAGGAGGAGTCGCCCGTCATCGTCATGATCACCAAACTGAAGGAGAAGAACGAGGTAATCTGACCAGGAGGACAGTGTACTATCACTTCATGTACTTTACGTACTGCTGGGTACTTTGATCAAGTATAATACATAATGTTTTATTTTTATGCAACTAAATTTATAGTAATTATATTAAAATACTTTTTACTCGTCACAAAAAGTACAATACTGGAGCTGATTTAAGAGTAGCAGTAGAATGTCACATAAAATGGAAATACTCAAGTCAAGTACAAGTACCTCAAAATTTTACTTGGGTATGATCGTTAAACTGTGAAATGTTTTTGTGTTTCTCTGTAGAAGTGTGTTCTGTACTGGCCGGAGAAACGTGGAATCTATGGGAAGGTTGAGGTGTTGGTGAACGGCATCAGAGAGTGTGAACACTTCACCACTCGCAGCCTCACTCTGAAGGTTCGCTCAGCTCCAGTAGTCCTCTTTAAACATCTTTGTGCTCGCAGTTTTATCATATTTGAGAAACTCTCCGTGTGTGTTCGTGTGTGCAGTGCGGGAATCAAACCCGTGTGCTGCAGCATTACTGGTACACGTCATGGCCCGACCACAAAACCCCCGACTCAACGATGCCACTGCTGCAGCTGATGGCCGACGTCGAGACGGACCGACGGACGGCTGCTGGGACGGGACCGGTTATTGTCCACTGCAGGTACGGACAGGAAACATGGAGCAGGCTTTTGTCCCACTGCTGAGTAATGTTTAGATATGACTCAGTTACCCACGCTCCTCTGCTTGCAGCGCCGGGATTGGCCGGACAGGCTGCTTTATTGCCATGACGATAGGCTGTCGACAGCTGCAGCTGGAGGGAGTGGTGGATGTTCTGAGCATCACCTGCCAGCTCCGAGCTGACAGGTAACGACAACGTGGTTTTTGTTTTGTCTTGATTCACAGAAATATAAACTGCTGTCATGAGTTTTCTTTAAAATCATCCCTTCTGTCTGTCTGTGCAGAGGAGGCATGATCCAGACAGGTGAGCAGTACGAGTTTGTCCATCATGCCTTGAGCCTGTACGAGGCCCGCCTATCTGCAGAAACCGGCCAATGAGACGCCACCACAGGAGTTGCCGACTCAAACCTGGAAGCGCGCTAACATATCAATTCCTGAGGAGGTATGATCTCTGAGATTTGGAAGTTCTCCAGGGTTTCAGGAATTGTGGAGGAGGTCTTTGAGTTTGATGGACAACATGGACAACCAATGAAGACTGTTGTGGGTGGAGCCTGTTGAAGGAAAGAGGAAAGGTACATTTCTGAAAATGGAATCTATCTGTTCTTCTTCTTTACTGTTTCTTCTTCGTGTGTTGTTGGCAAGCGGTTCTTTGGAGGACCTGGACAGATGCCGCTTCACTTCTCTTAACCAACTGACTGTTGAATCGTGTCGTTTTTAACCAACTGACTGTCCTATTACCTCTTTTCTGTCATGGAAACATAGACATAGTTTGATTGAAATTGATGGTACATTGTTCAATAACACTGTTGTGTTTGTGTCTTATAGAATTTTAAAATTATTTTGTAACCTGGTGTTCTCATAAGAAAGGCTATTGGAAAACGACTGTTAGCTGGTTCCAGCTTTGGTTAAGCTAGCAGACCACTGTTGAACCAACCCTTCCAGCGTAGCTCCTTTTGTGACATGCGTACTCCGTTGTTACTCATTCAGTCACATTGTGTTTCCAAACCGAACCGTTTGGAAAAGTCAAAACATTTTTACGGGTCATCGAGGAGCGCCGAGTTCAAAGGTGTTTCCACGATCTCACACACGTCTTAACCATTAAAACTAAACTGAATTTGTCAGAACACTTTCATGTCACGTAGCCTGAAACATTAGCTTGTTATGTAGCCACCAGAACCATTTAGCAAGTGCATTCATTTTAAAAGGTGTACGCTAATGCTAATTTTGCAGGTAATTTTGCAGCTAATCTGTTAAAGCAGACAATGTGGAGGAGGTGAGCCAATGCTACAGTTAGCCACCCAACAAACTGACACTTGCATGCGTAATCTAGAGTAAACAAGTTCAACTTTTTGATTTAATGTTTGCCAAAGCAGAGCTAACTTCACAGCGACTTCGCCACTCAGCTCATTTTCACTGGACACGTTTTGTCCTCAGCTCAGTAACTTACAGAGTGCTAAAGTCACAAATGGAGCTACATTCAGCTATAGATCAATGCTAAAAGCCAACAAACCAATGCAATGACAAATAAGCTCCTGCCAAGCTAGTTCTTCTAACACAGCAATCTCACAGAGGCTAATTCTAGCTTTAGTAGTTCGGTGTTACTCCATATGCTTTAATGTCAGTAAATTGCAGCTAACTTACTGTATGAGCTCATACTATTTTTAACGCGCAATGCTAATGCAATATTTTGTTAAACCAATAAAATGTAGTATTCCACTGCTTCTACAATAATACCAATTTGTTAGTTCTAACAGTACATCTCCTGTGAGACAGAAGTTCAAAAAGTACAAGAAAAAAAAAAAAAGAATTCTGGAAGCTGTAGTTTCTGGATGCATAATAAGCATAATTGTTTTATCTTTGTGAAGTGAAGGCAGTAAGAAAGACCCAGTTATTTAACATGGACACCGTGATTCATCGTTGTGTAGAAACTTTAAGACCACTGAACAAAATTTCTAAAACACAATAGAAGGAAGAGATGAGGCTAATGGAACAAGCTAGCTCAGAGTTGATTCTGTTGACATTTTAATCAGAGCGAGTACTTTGTGATACTGTGCTATAACAGTTTGAATGGACACAAGCTGCATCTGGCTTGACCTGCTGTCATCCTTACGAGGCTTCTTCCATGCTTGCTAATGCTAGCTTATTTCAGAGCTGGGTCTCTGAGGTTGGCAGTGTTGTGTTGAGGATGCAGATCAGAGCTCACTTGAATGCATCAGAGGTGTTCATGATGAACTCAGGATAGATTCTGCTCAAAGTCATCTTCTCTGCGGGTAAAAGCCAAAACCATCCTTCCTCCTGTGCTTGTTTAAACAATTTGATGTCAATATGTTTGTGAGGGACAGATACGGGGACAGCGGGGGATAGAGGGGCTCAACAGTCAAATAAGATTGAACCCATTTTTAATAGTGGAAAACAAAAGTGATAGAAAATCTGTGTGGTGGTCAACGATGAGTCAGCGTATGGAAACGCTGCCTTTTGTGCTGCTGGTCTCAGAGTTTATGCTCTCGTCTCTTGCATTGACAATTCCCCTGATGTGTGATGTGTTGCTTTATACCAAAAATGTGAAATAATTTGTCCCACTGGTGCAGTCATCTCATCGATGTGCTGGTGTGAGTTATGTTATCGAGTGTGTGCGTTACTCTGGTGTATCAAAGTAATAATAACTTTATTTTTATACTGTTTTTACATGTTTTGATGTGTTTAGCAGCTGTCAGCCATTTGCCAACTCATATGAAATCTCACTATTTGAGGCACAAACCTCATATCTAAACCTTCAACGTACTGGGAGCTGGACAGAATGAAAAATGTGCTTTTTATTTAAAGCGGACCCAGACCCCTGTCTCTCACTATCTTAATAAATGAACATTATACACTGAGAGCCAAATGCATTTCTTCAGAGCAGTTTTCATTTTCTTTACATTGATACTGCAGTGAAAAATGACTCTGAGTGCCAGTAAACAAGAAAAAGGTGAAGTTCAGTTTTCATATGTACGTTATGTATGTTAGACTAAAATGTGAAACAAAGGTTAAAACACTGCGCTGGTTTTGTTAGTTCCTGGAGTGTTTACAGATCTGAGGTTTCTGCAGTGAAGCCAGTGACACACACATCCAGTCTGCTCTGTGTGAACGGGGTAACGCTGTACAGTTCATGTTAAAGTGCTATTAAATCTAATGTGGGCAGTTCAGTCAAAGGACAACAAACATGGAGATCTTGCTGCTAAAACGGGGAACATTGGGACCGGACCATTAATGGACAATAAACAGAGAAACTCTGAGGACTGCTCCTTTTCTATGTACTAGATAATTTTATATCTATTCCTTTTCTTGTGATACAATCAAGAGACTCTGGACCTGTGTCTCTTCATCTACATGTCCAACATGCCTCCTGGGACCATCATCAACCCAGTCTTCACTTCAGTCAGTTCAGTGATCGGATCTAAACTGGTTCAGGTCTGTCATGTGACGGTGTGTTGGTGGTGATGTTCCCTGTTTGAACTGTCCGAAGTGAAAGTGAGTTGAACTCAGCCTCCAGACAACAACACACACTGCCTCTGACGTAGTATTGTGTATGTACAGTGGGTGGTGCTTCATGTCCTGTACTTTACTGTTGTTGACTGTTGACTGGAGCTTAAAGGGACGCTAGACAAGTTTCAGCCCAGGCAGGTGTCATAAAGACGTCACACCATTTACAAAACTAAATCTGTATTCACTTAAATTGAAAGCATTTCAGCCCTTATGCCCTTATTTCCTGCACATAATGATGAATAAATAACAAATACTATTTTAATTCAGTCACCATTTCTGCTATGGTGCATGTGCAGTAGAAACATCAAAATAGTGCTTCAAAAATGCAACAGAAGGTCCTGATGAGGAGGAGAGAGATGATGGGTAGCATCAATGATACGAAATGTGCCAGTGAACTTAAACTTTGAACTCTCATGTAAATGCTAACATTAGCGTCTGATACATTAGCGCCTGTGCTGTTTAGTTAACAAGCAGACAGTGTTGGTTAGATGAATAAATGCTGTTGTTAGCAGCAAACAGACTTCACCTAAACACTCATTTTAGTTCTAATCCAGAATAATGAGCAGTGATCGGTTTCAGCAATATGAACAAGATCATTGACTGATTAATTGTGTGTGAGTGAGTTAAAACTGTTATGATTAGTGAAACTGTGACGTTAAAATACAAAATGTTAGTGTCCCTTTAAACTTCTGCCTTGTGGGCATTACAGCTCAGTCTGAGTACATCTGATGCTAATTAGTGTACGTACGAATCGTGGTTTTTAGCTATATTACTAATCAACTTGAATGTTGTAATAGTCCGGAACATTAGCCACTGAGTAGTGCTGTAACCTCTTTATCTACTCTATATACATATATACTGTTACGTGTAATCTGTACATAAACACTGGACATAAAACCTGACTCATGTGGTCTTGACTGACTGACTCATCACTTTTTCAGAAAGGTGTTGCCAGGCACAAAAAACAAATTATATAAAGACTGACGAATGACTGTATTTCAGGGTAAATCTGATAATAAATTACATAAAACCAGAGCTGAGTTCACAGCGTATATTCACTTGTGCCATAGATCGTTCAGTGTCGAGGATCTTTCTGTCTCTGGATGGTATGGTGTCAAACGTTCGGTGTTCGTCGCTTGGTGTCATGGATCGTTCGGTGTCGAGGATCGCTTGGTGTCATGGATCATTCGGTGTCGAGGATCGCTCGGTGTCATGGATCATTCGGTGTCGAGGATCGCTCGGTGTCGAGGATCGCTCGGTGTCGTGGATCGTTTGGTGTCATGGATCATTCGGTGTGGATCGTTCTGTGTTGATTGTTCGGTGTCGTGGATCGTTTGATGTCAATCGTTCAGTGTCGATCGTTCGGTGTCGTGGATCGTTTGATGTCATGGATCGTTCTGTGTCAGTCGTTCCGTGTCAATCCATCAGGTGTCGTGGATCGCTCGGTGTCGTGGATTGTTTGATGTCAATCGCTCGTGTCGATTGTTCAGTGTCGATCATTCGGTGTTGTGAATCCTTCGGTGTGGATCGCTCTGTGTCATGGATTGTTCGATGTGGATCGATCGGTGTCGGGTATCGTTCTTTGTGGATCGTTCAATGTTGAGGATCGTTCGATGTGGAGGATCATTCGGTGTGGATCGTTCAGGGTCGAGGATCGTTTGGTGTTGAGGATCGTTCGTTGTCGTGGATGTTCGCAATCATTCTGAGGATTGGAACTTCAGTCATGATCAGGATTGTTGACGGTGATGTTGACTTCATGTCTGGAGCTCAAATGTTTGTTCCTAGAAATGAGAGAGTGAGACAGAGAGGAGGAGAGCAGGAAGGAAGGAAAGAGGTGTGGACGATGAAAAGCAGCTCCAGCTGAAACAAAAGCAGTTTGACCTTTAACTATTAATGCAGGTTTCTGTTTAAACTGTTCATTTATTTGTTTTTTTTTTTCAAAGAAGTCTTTTCTCAGAGAGGACTGTAATTTACAGTTACAGAGAAAATGGAGACTTTTCTAATTGCTGCACCTCTACTGAATGAAACCAAAAGTCAGTAGGTCATAAAGAAGAAGAAGAAGAAGAAGAATCGGGGGGAGACATTCCCCTTTATTTGTCACACACACATGGTCAGAAACACGGCACACGGAGGTGAAATTTGCCTTCCGCTTTTGACCCATCCTGGTCGTCCCTCCTCCGCGGCAGACCAGGAGCGGTGGGCAGCCAGACCGGCGCCCGGGGACCCATTCTGTTGCGTCACCGTTGGTCAGGTGGTGATCTTCTTGCATGTTTTTAGTGGGGGTATATTTTTACGGAGGATACCCCAGGTGAACACGGGGAGAACATGCAAACTCCACACAGAAAGGCCCTCCTCGAGCAGCATGCACCGAAGCCATGGTGGAGGACACACCCGGTGCCCGCAGCGAGGTGTTGCTGTGAGGCGACAGTGTTGCCACCGTGCCACCGTGCCACCAGGTCATAAAGAAGAAGAAGAAGAAGAATCGGGGGGAGACATAAAGGTAATAAAGTACTCGTGAGTGAACTCTCACTTTAAAAGGCACCAAATCAGTTATTTACAGGAAACGTACTTGAACTTTACAAGGAAAACATGGACCCATAAAATAAAGCATTGCTTTAGATTTTGGATCAATTGATTTTAAATGACACAGTCTTTTATCAGGAAGCCTTTTGGAATGTATTCACAAATTACAGACCTCATGAAGCGTCACTGTTATGATTCTCAGTTGGATCGTTTCACATCACACAGTCATTTGGTTTAGCCTGCACTGCTAATTAACACAACTGATTAATTATAAGCAGCACGAGAACCATAATAATATGTCACCACCAAAGCAGAAGAGGGAGTTAACGTGGAGCCAGAACTAAATTTACACCCTCACTGATGGAGCCACATCAAAAAAAGACTTAAAAGTCCACAGCGATCCCGTCTCAGTGGGAATCAATCAAACACTCATCTCTATTAATAACACCTACCTCTGCTGTTAGAGCAGCTAAGGTGTGCCGCTATTGTACTTTCAGGCCTATTTATAGCCTCCATCCAGGCAGAGGTTGTAGTCGTGCCTTTGCGGTGACTCACAGAGCTGTTGGCTTGATTGAGGAAGTCCGTTAGTGACTCCCAGCCTCGACACTATAGAGTCTGACCGACAGACAGACAGGAAGAGAGACAGACAGCTGGTGAGACGGGGAGGCCGTCCAGAGAAAAGTGAGGGACGATTGAGTTTGAAGTCTGAGAGGGTTGAGCCGAGGATGGACACGAAACAGAGACGAGACGACGGACGAAAGACCTGAAAATTGTTTCTGTTTTTCTAAAAGAGGAAAAAGACGTTTAACTCGTTGTTTTCCAGCTGTTTCATTTTCCAGAAGGAATTGTCTCCAGTGAAGACCTCAGAGATAAAACACAGGGACGTTTTCTGGGATTGGCCTTGAATCGTGAACATAAAGTCACATCTTCTACCTCAGCGTCAGGATTATGGTGGTGGCCGCTCTGTGTGAGGGTCTGAAGGAGGATCAAAATGCTGAAATGTAAAGTTGAGAGTCATCTCTGCTGCCTGTGCTTCACCTCACTGCTGCTGCTGCTGCCGGTGAGTCCGCTGCCGTTTCTTCGCTTCATACATTTATGATGCATGTCGGAAAAAATAACCAAGTTTCACTTTCAGTTCAAACGCAGTTTGAGTTAAAATAAATGCCAGTTTTTCATCGTCATATTCTAACAATGAAGAACAACGTAGAAAAATCTTTCTTGCATTTGTGTCACTGATCATGAATAGTATGTCGATACGAAAACAAAGCAGCAGCTTGAATTCCACTGCAGCTTGTCTTCTACATCACAGTTGTCTAAAATAATTCACATCCTCATGAAATCTTAGCATATAATATGCAAATTATGGTGTCAAAACAGTATTTTCAAATTCACTATCAAACCTTGAAATTTAGGTGAGACTGGAAACTGGAAATGCAAACTGGGCTACATTCAAAGATCCTCTGCTAGAACTGAATCAGGGATGTTACACGTGCGTCTTAATCATTCGGCCATCCTCAACCTGTCCTGTTTAAGGACACTTTGTCCTCTCAGTAGGTCGGTCAGTTTTTCTGCTAATTAAAGTGCGTTCATGCAGAATTTCAAAGGTTGGACTTTGGTGACTCCTAGTGGTAGTAGGAAAAAAGACACTGTGCCAGACAGTCGTGCACTTCTTATTATATATATCTTATCGATATTTTTATTATCACTGAACCAAATGGCCGTATGATGTGAAGCGGGTGGTCGTACCTCCAAACTGCAGCTTTAACCAACTGTTGAAACTTGTGCACTTGTGCACAGTGCACTGTTTTACTGTCCATGTTGTTTCTTGTTAGCTCACATGCTAATCACTGGTCCATCCTGTTGTCAGAGTTAGGACTTGGCTAAAGTAGTTGTTTGTCAACAAATAGCTCCAATGCTAACTGCTGCTAAAACCACAATGTCCCTTTTTGTAATTTTTTTTTTTTTTTTTTACAACTGGTAAAAACAAAGATACAACATGTAATTCAGACAGACTTGAAGTGTCTGTCTGTCTGTCCATCTGTCCGTCCGCCCTCCCTGCAGTATTGTTTGTCTCTGAACCTCCTGAACTTCATTATCTGGAACAAATAATTTTATTTCCTGTTCTGCTCTCCAGTATAAAAGATTGTGGAATTCAGAACGACATCGCCAACAATACCGTCACGCTCAAGGTCAAAGTTCAGCCAAACCAAAAAACTGACAAACAGTCGCAGCTCTTTAAATAGCTGCAGCAGATTAACTGTCATAACAGTCCATTTCATACTTTCTTCAGCACAAAAGATTCGTTATTTTTGGTTTTATAGATTTTTTTATTGCTATGAGTAGAAAACGTTTGTCAGCTCCTCCATTGAGGATGAATCCAGTCTGCTTCCATTCAGATCCTTGAACTTAATATGAATAATATGAATCCACAAACAGCAGATAGAAAAACACTGACAGGGACACTTTACTTCTACAGGAGGAGTTTTACTTTAAGTACTTTATGCTGATACTTGTAGTATTAGTACTTACTACTGAAGTTTTTGGTGATGGTCAGAACTCACTCAGTTCTTCAATGTACTGATGTCTTGTCTTGTCTCCTCGTCAGGATCTGAGCAGTGCGGCTCCTGCAGAAGGTCTGTCCATCCCGTGCAGCGTCTTCGTGTCTGATCCAGTTTCTGGTCTGGACTCCGTGTCACTGACAGTCGTCACACCTGGACGAGACTGCTCCTTCACACTGATGTCTCCAGACGCTGGAGGAGACGGCGCCGAGTGCAGGACAGGAAGAGGAGGAGGCGGCGAGGATATAGAGACTAATGAGATCAGAGGAGGAGGAGAGGAGGAGGTGAAGGTGGAGGTAGGAACTAACTACCTGGGAAGCAACCAGCTGGGAGTGGAGGGTGGAGGGAACGTGGAGGGAGGAGGTGTTTTCACCTGCGTGCTGGATCACCTGGAGCCAGGGACCACCTACCAGCTGCAGGTTCTGTCCCAGAGCGACGAGGAGACGGCGAACATCACCCTGCAGACCAGTAAGTCCTCAGCCGGTCCAGACTCACCGCACTGCTCCTTCCTGAGCCTTCATCACTGTCTTCACCTGCAGCCTCTTTTAGATCCAAGACAGAAAGCTGCTGTGGAACAGCCAGAACGACAGAAAGTCAACACATTAACATCCAATAATCTCTTTGATTTGTTGTCAGGAGACATTTTGGCTCGAGTGGAAACGAGGCTCAGGTGTGACTGATAACATTATTGATGGCTGCGTTCCATTAATAATGCTGTGAGTTCCAGCAGCCCGCCACTCGTTACTTTAATTTGTACAGTGAGCTGCAGGTTCATTTCATGTTGAATGGTTCGTTCCACCTGTTTGATGCTCAGAGGTCACAGCTAAAGAGTCACTTGGCAGCAGATCTCAGGTCATAGTTCAGCCTTGGTTGTGGAGCCACGCTCACCTGTACCTGCAGCAGCCTGAGCGTTACCTGCTGGAGACCTCTGAGGTGAACCAGCCCTCACAGCCCGTCGATGATTTTCAGGCAAATATTCTTTTGTGTTCTGGTCTTTTGTTTCCATCTCCTCTGAGCTCGTCTTTGAAGTAAGGGGACACGACATGACCTCTGTGTGTGTGTGTGTGTGTGTGTGTGTGTGTGTGTGTGTGTGTGTGTGTGTGTGTGTGTGTGTGTGTGTGTGTGTGTGTGTCTCAGAGTTAATGTCATGTAGCTTCCTCTCTGTAGCTCTGTGATTAGCTACAGGAACCACAGCCCTGCTGAGAGAGAGTGATAGGGCAGTAAAAGTACATGTACTGTGTGTGTGTGTGTGTGTTGTGTCTCCATGCTGGCAGGCCTCCAGAACAGAAGTTGGACCCTCAGTGTGTATTTCCATCGTGGGCAGAGCTCAGGGTTCAGCCATTTCCTGCCTCTATTGTTTCTTTGTTCTGTGGGAAGCACTGGGAAAGGGTGTGTGTGTGTGTGTGTGTGTGTGTGTGTGTGTGTGTGTGTGTGTGTGTGTGTGTGGAGGAAACCGGGTGTGACTGCGCCCAGTCGAGTCCTGACAGTAACCTTCTCAGCGATGCAAACACTTGTGCTGTTGTTTGTGGTTTCTTATCTTTGGAGGTACTCTGACTTTTAGATCTGCTGACCTTTCGTGGTCACATGACCGCGGCAGGTTTGTTTTTACCTGCTGTTCCCGTCGGCAGAGTCCGAAAAATGTGTGTGTGTGTGTGTGTGTGTGTGTGTGTGTGTGTGTGTGTGTGTGTGTGTTTCAACCCGATGAATCCAAGTCCTCTGTTTTAGCTGTTTTAGGTCTCCACCAGCTCCCAAGGGAAACATCTGGCTCTTTAGCTGCGAAACACTGTGGTAGTAGTACTTTTCCTTCAGTTAAGGATGTGAGTACTTCATCCACCTCTGGCCCAACACGACGGAGCAGCTGACGGGGCTGAAAGTGGCCACAGACTCTCGTGTTGGGGTCAGGGTGGCACTCGGGTCGAGATGTCGCAGCCTGATAATATTGTTCCACCTCGGTTTGAAGCACCAGTGGCGACACGGTGGCACAGACACGCACAGAGGCATTGTGGGAAAACAGACCAGGAAGCGGGGAGCTCTCAGACAGGCAGACGGCTTGAAGAGAAGCAGGGGAGTGGGACTGTTTGTTAGTGCGTGTTTGTTAGTGCGCGCGCGTGTGTGTGTGTGTGTGTGTGTGTGTGTGTGTGTGTGTTTGCTTGTTAGTGCATGTGTGCGTGTGTGCATGTGTGTGTGCACACGCGTGTCAGCAGGACTCCTGCGGCGCTCACTCTTTGATGGCGAGGCCACAGATGAAGGCGATGGATCCTCTTCCTGCTGTCCGACTGAACCTTGTGTTGAAAACAGATAACTCACTTTAAAGGAACAGTCCCACTGTTTCAGGAAACGCCGTGTAAAGGCTCCAGGCTTCGTGCTAAGCTAGGCTACGAGCGCAGCACGCGGAGATGAGCGGCCGTCCTCCGACTCCTTTGAATCGTTCAATCACTGAACTCTGTGCCTGTTGTAGTGGTGGAGGAAGTACTCACATCTTTTACTCCAAAGCTGCTCTCAGTCATCACCAATGAGCCACGAGTCGCTGCTCTCTGCCTGGATTTTCTTATTTTCCTCTTATTTTATTGGGTCTGAGACGTTTCTGGGCTGCAGCCTATAGGCAGCCGGTGTGTAGCCTCCAGCCAATAGCAGCACAGGTGAGCTCAGGACTGTATAAATAGGTAACGACCAGGTGTTTGTTCACAAGTAGTAACCAACACTTCCTGCAGAGTGTACCTCTATTAATGTCAAAAATATATTTAAGGTACCAAAAAGAAGAAGTACTCATTGTGCATCATTTCAGAAGATACATAGTACTTGTTTACTGACTGTATGTGTGTGTGTGTGTGTGTGTGTATGTGTTCATGTGTGTGTGTCTGTATGTGTCTGTATGTGTCTGTATGTGTCTGTATGTGTCTGTCTGTGTGTTCGTGTGTGTGTGTGTGTGTGTGTGTGTGTGTGTGTGTGTGTGTGTGTGTTGTGTCCTCAGAGCCGGCAGCGGTCAGTGGCCTGGCTCTGACCTCCAGGACCAGCAGCAGCCTGGGTCTTTCCTGGCAGGCCGGCCCGGGCAGGACGGAGCGCTTCAGGCTGCTGCTGTGGGATCGTTCAGGTGCGTCTGACCACAAACATCATGTGATCACACCTGGTTTGTGGTTTCAGCAGTACTGATGTGTACTTCATCATATTCATCATCATATTTTATACACACTTCATATATTATACATGTAATAATCTAAAAACTAAAGCTGAAGTAAAAGTACAACGTGCGTCGTGGAGTAGAAGTAGTGTCATGAAAATTTGTACTACAGCACAGTACTTGAGTAAAAATACTCAGTTATACTCCTCCATTGGTAACTTATCAGCTGAGCGTCTTCCGCCCAATGAACGAGCTGCTGGACAGTCATGTGACCTTCTCTTCCTCCTCTGCAGGTCTGCTGAGGAACGAGACGTTGGAGAGCACGGCGACACTGCACACGCTCCTCGACCTGGCGCCGGGACGACTGTACAACGTCACCATGGTGACGGAGGCTGGCGGGCTGCAGACCAGTGAGACAATGGATGCTCAGACAGGTGAGGGGGAGGGGAGGGATTGAGGGAAGAAGGGAGGAAGACAGGGAGGAAAGGAGGGAGGAAAGGAGGGAGGAAGGAAGGAAGGAAGGAAGGGAGGAAGGAAGGAAGGAAGGAAGGAGGAGAGGAAAGGAGGGAGGAAGGAAGGAAGGAAGGAAGGAAGGAGGAGAGGAAAGGAGGAAGGAAGGGAGGAAGGGAGGAAAGGAAGAAGGGAGGGAGGAAGGGAGGCAGGAAGGAAGAAAGGGAGGGAGGAAGGAAGGAAGGGAGGAAAGGAGGGAGGGAGGAGAGAACTCTGACACCTCACTCTCGTTCTAGTTCCCGCCGCCGCCTCAAACCTCACCGCTCACTGCACCAGCACGAGCCTGTCGTTGTCATGGCAACAGCCCGAAGGTGACCTGGACGAGCTCGTCGTCGCCCTCTCGACCAATGGCTCGAGCCGCTGGGAGACGACACTCCCTTCGAACGCCACAGAGGTCGCCGTCGATCGGATGATCCCCGGCTCGGCCTATCAGGCCGTGGTGACATCCATGAGCGGCCAACTGACGAACCAATCCAAAATCACCGTCAGGACAGGTGAGATTTCTTCTGCCCTTTCTTCTTTTCCTTTACCTTTCCTTCTCGTCACCCTGTCTCCGTCCCATCTCCAGCTCCGGTGGCGGCGTCCCTCCTCTCCCTCTCTCCCTCCTGCTCCGGTGGACTCCTCCTGTCTTGGACGCCCCCCGCTGGCCGCTGGGAGAGCTACGAGCTGTTCCTGTTCGACGGTGCCCGGCAGGTGGTCAGCGCCGCTCCGGACCGAGAGGCAGCCAACTTCAGCTTCCCTGGGATGGGACTAACGCCTGGGAGGCTGTACAGAGCTGTGCTGAGAGTGGAAAGTGGAGGAGCGACGGCCGAGAGCAGCTGTGAAGGAGCGACAGGTCACATGACTGCAGAATACACAACAGATAGACACATGACTGCAGAATACACAGCAGAATACACACGTTACTGCAGACACCTGGCAGGAGACAATCTGACCTGAAGCTCACCTGAGTGAACGTCCCTCCTCTTCCTGTCTTTGCAGCTCCAGCTGCGGTGGTCGACCTCCACATACGACACTCGGACGAGACCTCGCTCAGTGCCATGTGGAGCCACGCCCCCTCTGGGTCACGTGATGGCTACTTCCTGACGCTTCGCCACGGTAATCGTCACGATGAGCCTGAGGCATCGAACGCAGCAGAGGATTGGTCTTTGTCTCATCTCTACTTCCTGTGTCTCTCAGGTAACGCCACTGTGGACACCAGGGAGGTGGAGCCAAACATGAGGGAGTGCACCTTCAATGTGCTCACACCTGGGAGGCAGTACACCATCACCGTGACGACCGCGAGCAGGAACCTGAACACCTCTGTGTCTGTGGAGGGGAGGACAGGTGTGTTTGGATCAGTTAGTCCACCTGTGAGGTCGACGTACGACGTTACTGCAGCAACTTTGACAACTTTTACTGCGTTTTAAAGGCTCATGGCGTCCTGTTTTTCTTTAGATGTGAATTTTTTAGGTGGAGGAAAAGTAAAAATACAGAAATGAATCATTTTGTTCACTTTTTAAACACTTTCAGCTCACAGTGAAGCTCAGCTCTCAGCTCTGTTCAAAAAGAAGAACAATAATTGATTCACGGCAAGATTTCCACAAACCCAAGCCTCTAGTTCTCGCATGCGTGGTCAACTCTGTGTGTGTGTGTGTGTGTGTGTGTGTGTGTGTGTGTGTGTGTGTGTGCGTGCGTGCTGCAGTTCCGATGGCGTTGCGTACCATCACTCTGAGGAGCTCTGGAGTCAGCAGCCTCCGGGCATCATGGGAAAAACCTCCAGGAGACCTGGACTCGTACAGACTGACGCTGCTGCAGGACGGGTGTGTGATGTATCTGTCAGCTTTCATTTTCACAGCTCTCGCCATCTCTGATTGGTTGCTCTCATCACCTTGATCACATGTTTAACCCAGCGGTTCACAACGTAGGGGTCCGGCCCCTCCAAAGGGTCACATGATGAATCTGAGGGGTGGGAGGTCGTTAAAGGGCGGCAAAGAAGGAGGAACACTAGACTTTTATTTTGACAGGGTCACTGGAGGGCAGGTGTGTCTGTCCTTACCTGTCAGGTGTTTCTTCCTCTGACCGGTCATAGCTGTCAGTCAAACTGTGACGTCAGTGTGACCCTCAGCTGCTCTCTATCTTCACAGCATCATGCTGCAGAACCACAGCGTTCCCGTCGGTTCTTCTTCTCTGCTCCTGACGGGTTTGACTCCTGGCGCCCTCTACGGGCTCAAGGTCGCCACCGTCAGCGGGGGTCTGCAGTCTGAAAGCACCAGCCTGGAGGGACGCACAGGTGAGACACACTGAACCCAACCTGACTCAGTCTCGTCTCTCAGGTGTCGGAGGGAACACTTTCATTTGAGAAGTTTTCTCTCTTTGAACAGAAGCTCAATTTAAATAGTTTCTGCATGTTAAAGTGACCTTTGACCCTGATCCATTTTTCTAATCGAATCACTGAAAATGTGTTTATAACCGAGAACGAGCTCCTTCAATAAACAGACCTGATTAAATGCTTTTTATTGTGAAAATCTGTCCAAAAAGGTTTCAGAAGTTCGTTGTTTACCTTGAGAACAGAAGTTTGACAACAGTCTTCACACGAGGTCTTTCTCCTGAGCTTTCAGCCTGTTCTGAGGACATAAAGCAACGAGCTAAAGAGACGAAAAGATGTCCTGTCACGCAGGAAATCAGCTTCTTGGCGTGAAGGAATAAACAAACTGAAAATGTACGACTGCTTTAATGTCCATCGACCAGCAGCCAGCACGTTCTGTCAGTGAGAGGAATGAAGCCGTCCCCTGAATGGATCTCGTTAAAGAATGAAGAATGATCGAGTAACTTCAGCTTCCTGTTTTAGATGATTAGACATCAAAACTGTTCACAGAAAAGCAGCGACATGATAAATATTTAAAGGCCCAGAGGTTAGTGTGTGTGTGTGTGTGTGTGTGTGTGTGTGTGTGTGTGTGTGTGTGTGTGTCAGGAGTGTATTATGTGATAACATCAGAGAGTTTTTAGAACAATAGCTGAAATGCCAAAAATGAGACACTCCCAGTGCTCTGCTCAAAGGCTTCCTGCCACACACACACACACACACACACACACACACACACACACACACATCCTGCTCAGAGCGCCCATTGTGTTCTCACATAATGTCCCAGTTATTTTCAGGAGAGGACTGTGTGTGTGTCTGTGTTCGTTCACCTGCCAACCAATCAGCACTCAGGTAAACAGACCAAAGCCCGCCCCTCAGATGACCTCCTGTAGGCGCGGCCGTCCAGCAGGAACTCTTCTCTTCTTCTGTGTTTGTGATGGGGTCACATGATCAGACAGGCGCTGTGCGCTCACAGAGGCCTCTGCTAGCTGAACGTGATGTTTGACCTTTGACCTTTTGTGGAGAAAACTAAAAACGCCGTCATCTCTCACTTGCAGCCCCGGCGTTGGTCTCCGAGGTAACTGTCGCTAACGGCGGCAGATCTGACGCTCTGCGGGTGTCATGGCGCCCAGCAGCGGGCGCAGTGGACAGCTACCTGGTCCGTCTTCAGGACGGAAGTCGGACCATCCACGCGCTGCCTGTGTCCCGCTCCTCGCCGCCCGAGTGCTCGTTCGGCTCGCTGGTCGCCGGGCGACTGTACTCGGTTGTCATAGTGACGAGGAGCGGCGGCCTGGAGAACGCCACAGCGGTTCAAGAACGAACACGTGAGCAGAGTTCACGCCCACGGCCATGTTCTGTGTTCACGTCAACATGTGTTCAAGACGCAGCTGAAGCTCAAAGACTCAATCTGCAGAACGACCTGAAACACGTGTTGTTGTTTACTTGTTTGTTTACAGAACCTGCGACGGTTCAGAACCCGACAGCTGTTCACTCCGCCAGAGACGACTTCCTCAAGGTGAGTCACAGGTTAAAGCTCAGTGGACGAGCAGCTTGTCCCTCTCAGGTTCTTCAAGGTTTTCAGAGTTGAACCATGATTACAGAGAAACTTCACATTCAGGCAGAAGTAAACGATAAACGATCGATTACGTTCAGTTGTTGGAAACTTTAGCCCTCATGTTTGTTCTTTTTCATGTACAATCAGTAGTACAGTAGTAGTATTGCTCAGTGGTAGTATTGCACAGTAATGGTAGTAGTGGTAGTAGCAGTAGTAGTACTTGTCCTGCGCTTTGTTCAGGTCTACTGGCGTCATGCAGCTGGAGATCTGGATCACTACGTGGTTCTGATCCGGTACAACCACAGCGTGCTGCAGAACAAGAGCGTCTCCGCCGGACGCAACGAGTGCGTCTTCTCGTCCCTGACGCCGGGGAGACTCTACACCGTCACCGTTGAAACCTGGAGCGGAGACTACGTCAGCAGTGTCTCCACCGACGGACGCACCTGTGAGTCAGACCTGAGGGCACAAGGTCAAAGTCTTTGGAGTTTCTTTGTCGATGGCTGACTTCAGGTCTCGTGTTTTGCTTCAGTTCCAGCAGCTGTTGGGAATCTGTCGCTTGGCAACGCAGGAACAGGTGACCTGACTGTCACCTGGAGCCCCGCCCCTGGAGATGTGGACCACTATGAGGTGTGAGCTGGTGTTTAAACATTAAACATGCTTTTATTTGTTGTAAACATGTAACAGGTAAAGATTCCGTTCATGTTTAATTTGCTGCTACTTCTTACATTTACACTGAGTCCTATTCTCTATTGTTTATTTTGAGTGTTTGTCTTTAGTTTATTGTTTACTGAAGTGTTAGCATATGTCTGTCTTTATTCTTCGTGCCTGTGCACTTCACTGTTTATTCTTGTCTTGTCTCACCGTGGGATAGTGGGAAACGTAATTTTGATTCCTTTGTATGTCTGGTACATGTGAAGAATTGACAATAAAGCCGACTTTGACTTTAATATGCTGCACACAGTCACTGAGACACTGCAGCACAGGGACAGATGAGACGTCTCCTGAGGACATTCACGTGTTTCCCTTGTCAAACGCCTTCAGTCCCCCTGTGTAACCTTTGCTCGTCTGCAGGTCACTCTGCTCTTCAACGACACTCGGGTTTTCCCTCCAGTCACGCTGGCCAGCGAAGAGCGACATCACCGCCTGACGTCTCTGACGCCCGGACGGCTCTATAAGATCGTGGTGTCGACGTTCAGCGGGCCGTACCAGAGGGCGCAGTTCATCGAGGGCCGCACAGGTGAGGCCGTCCAGCAGCTCTCAGCAGCTTTGTGTCAAATGTCTTCGGCCCAGTTTTTCTGAACGTGGACTCTGGTCTTCAGTTCCCGGTGCAGTGCGGAACCTCCGCTTGACGCCGTGGCCGGGGCTGACGGACTCTGTTGGTGGGCTGTTGGTCTCATGGACGCCTGGAGACGGAGACCTGGACATGTACGTCGTCTCCCTGTCCACCACGGTGAGTCCAGCTGGACAAAGAATAGATTCAGGATTTATTCAAATGGAGCAGAAATCAAAGTGAAAACATGTCTCACCTGTGAAATCCAGTTTGACCTGTGAGGTTTTAGCTTGAAGACGACCTTCAAAGGAAAACACAAGTTTGTCGTCTGTGTATCCCTTGAAATGAGACTTCCTGTTTCCAGGATGGAACCGCCATCGAGACGCGTCCGATCCCCAAACACGTCTCCTCCCTGGACTTCCTGGATCTGGTCCCAGGCCACGTCTACACCATGACCGTCCAGTCACTGAGCGGGAAGCTGACCAATAGCAACACAGCCACTGGCAGGACGGGTAGGACACTGGACGATCCACGTGAATGTATTGATCAGTATTAGTTATTATTGATTCCCGTCGATGTTTGTGTTGAACAGCTCCGGCCAGAGTCACCGCCCTGCAGGCGGATAACGACCACACCACCCACAGTCTGACCGTCAGCTGGGAGCGGCCGGTGGGCGTGTACGATGGCTACAGCCTGCAGCTATTGGACGAGGCCGGTGCCGTTCTGGCCAATCGGTCGGTTCCTGTGGAGAGTCGAAGCGAGCGTCTCGAAGGTCTGACATCAGGGAAGTGGTACCGTGTGAGGGTGGTGACGCTCAGCAGCGGCGTCCCGTCACCGGAGGCCACAGCAGAGGGACAAACACGTGAGTCAGACGTCAATACAAATGTGGACGACGCGTCTGTCTCAGCTGACTGACATTTGATCAAAGACATGAGATCTAACAACGTTCAGTCTGTCCTCAACATCTGAGTGGCTGGACCTGGAGCTGAGGCTCCAGGACCTGGCCCGGATTCTGTCTCCATGTGTCTGTCTTGTTGTGCAGGTCCGGCTGCGGTCAGTAATCTCACTGTCACTTCGGCCAACACCTCCTCTCTCTCCTTCTCCTGGCGTCCATCGGACGGCGGCGTCGACATCTACAACCTGTCACTCTACAGTGTCACTGAGGTGACAGCCAATCACAGACCGGATGCTGCGGGGAGCAGGAAGGAGCATCACCAGGTGGGATCAATATTTCACACATGCAGTAACTGATCATAAAGAAATGACATGTGCGTGACTTCCTGTTGTACTTCCTGCGTGCAGGCGGTGGGCGAGCTGGTGGACCTGCAGAAAGTGGTTCCAGCTGCAGACAGCTGCGTGTTCTCCGGCCTGCGAGCAGGAAGTCTGTACAGGCTGCAGGTGGTGAGCTGGAGCCGAGGAATGAGCAGCGACTCGTCCGTTCTTGCCAGAACCGGTCAGTTCTTCTCACATCAGGGCGCCGTGAACACCTGATGCTTCCATCTTTTCTCTTCGTTGGTCCTTGATTTTCTCCTCTTTGTCTTTTACCTCTCTTCCATCACATTTTTTCTTTCTGTCTTGTTTTCTTCTTATTCTTCCCTTCTCGCCATCATCATCATCGTCTTCTGTTTCTCTCCGCTCTGCAGTCCCGTCTGCGGTTTTGTCTCTTCAGGTCCAGAGTTCAGGACGGACGGACAGACTGACGGTCAGCTGGCAGCACGCAGAGGGAAGCTGGAGCAGCTATCAGGTGAACATGCATCCTTTATTTCCTTTGCCAGGTGGAAGTCATCATTTTGTTGCAGAGAAAGAAAGAAAGAAAGAAAGAAAGAAAGAAAAAAAGAAAGAAAGACCAGGTGCACTGTGGAGGTGGAGCTCATTAGAGGTCAAAGGTCAGCAGGTCTGTACTGCGCTCACCTCAGGAACTGCTGGTCTTGTGGTTTCAGGTGGTCTTGTATGATGTCTCTGGAGCCACTCTGGGAGCCCAGACGCTGGGGGCCGAGCACACCAGTCACATGTTCTCTGGGCTGATTCCTGGTAGGCTGTACCGCGTTGAGGTCATCACACACAGCGGAGAATTGACCAATAACGTATCAGCGTTTGGCCACACAGGTAAACACAGAGCTGCTGTTGGCAATGCATTCACGGTGTTGACGACAGCTCATCTTGTTTTGTTTACTGTTTTCCCACCAGCTCCAGAGCCGCCCACCCACCTGTCTGTCAAACAGGGACCGACCAATGACACGATAGAGCTGACGTGGTCCGGTCCTGCCTCCGGGGACTATGACAGGTTCAGCCTGCAGTGGACTCCTCAGGACCGCCTGTCCGTCACACAGACTCACCTGACTGGCCGAGTCGTGGGCGGGATGTTCCCGGGGCGACAGTACAACTTCACCGTGGCAACCATCACTGGGGGGGGGGCCAGGGCGGAGCCAGCAGTCATGAGCCAGCCAATCCAGAGGAGCGTCAGGACAAGTAGGTGGAAAAAGTCTTGAACGTAGTTTTAGTTTAAAAGTCTTGAAGTCTTTGAGCAGAGTTCTGAGGACCTGGACTCTGGACTCAGGCCAGTCCAGAGTCCAAGTCCTGCACAGTGAAATGGAACCAGTTCTGGTGGAGCTGCTTCTCTGCGTTTGAACAGGAAACAAACTGTCGACACAAAACTCACAGCGAGCTTTCTGAACCTGATGATGCTGTTTGTCAATGTGACCACTAGATGGAGACACAACAGAGGCTGAAACCAGGACAGACTGTCCGCCTTCAGTCCATTTTTAATCACATTCTGTTTGTCTGCGAGGCTTTGGCATCAAAAGCGATTACCAGAAGGAACAGAGAAATGTTTCCACACACACACACACACACACACTATAAATATGTATGTAGTGACCCAGTTTCTCATTTCTTTCAGCTGAGGTCGGCCAAAGAGGTGATGCAGTATTAACCAGATATAGATACTGACACACACACACACACACACACTTCATTGTGAAAAACCTGTGGTACAAGTACAACTCATTACAATACATTAAACGTGCTTGACGTACTGAAAGTAAAAGTACGTGGTGCAGTAAAATGACCCTATAAAAGATGAATCTAAAGTGGTTCAGCAGCTTGGACCACGTTCATGTTTCAGATCAGTTCGTTGATTAGGAGATGTCTCCTTCATCACGAGCTCTGGCTGATCGTCCCTGATCTTTGAGGCAGATGATGATGATGATGAATGTCTCTTCGTCACATTCCTCTTTCTGCGCTCTCACACATTCATCATCCCTTTAAGAGACACTTCTCGTCCAATCAGAGCAGATTTCTCCTTTGACTACACTCAGGGTGTTTGTACCATGCTGACGAGGGTTCACCTGCTGTGAAAACACCAGAGACGAAGAGAACCAGGAGCAGAGGACACAAGGAAATATTCTCAGACTGACTCCTCCTTTCTCTCCTCCCCTCCTTGCCTTACTGCCTTTCCTCCTCTCCTCCTCCCTCAGGTCCGTCTCCACTCAGGTCCATTCACTGCTTCCCTCTCTCCTCCTCCTCCCTCTCCTGCTCCTGGTCGCCTCCTCTCTCTGACTTTGACTCCTACGAGGTCGAGTGTCGACGCCATGACGGCGGAGAGCTGACCTCGGCGCTGCGCCTGGCAGGGGGCGTCACCGTGGTAACGCTGGACCACCTGGAGGCGTACAGGAAGTACTCTGTGACGGTCAGAGTGTCATCAGCTGGACAGACGAGTCCACCGGCGACACACACGACTGTCACCATGATCGACCGTGAGTGCGCGCGTGCACGCACGCACACACACACACACACACACACACACACACACACACTCCCTCAGGTGCAGCCATGGCGTCACCTGAGAGACAAACAGAGACACAGAGACAGGGAGCGATCAGAGGACAGCAGCTTGTTTATTCAGCGAGGCAACAACATTAAAAGTTAAATACAGAATAAAATCAACTTCACGTTTTGTCAACAAATCACGTAAACGGACAGAAGCTGGATCCAGGATCACTTCCTGGTTTTGTGAGTCCAAAAGTCTCAATCCTGATTGGTTCACATGGCCTGTAACACTTTACAAGTTTTATTGATCATTCATATCAGAACAATTAGCCTGAAGAACACAAAAACATCCTCAACCAATGCACCATTTCCAACCAATCAGCTGAGAGCTGAGAGCCACAGACAGGAAGTGGGTTTATTTATGAACAACCAGGCAATTTAAAGGAAGTGATGCATCGTCTCCACTGTTAGAAAGAGAAAGAGGCCGCGTCTGATGTCTGATCACACTCACACACACACACACACACACACACACACACTCTCTCTGTGCATCTCTTCATCTTGACGTGTCACTTCCTCAGAAAGTCGCTGTGACCCACTGAAACTTTTCTTCTTCTCCTCTTCCTTTGTCCCACTCGCTTCTCCGTCCGTCTGTCCGTCCTCTCCGGCTCGGCGCTGCATTATAAATCATCCTGACACAACTGGACTGGGAGACAGAAAGAGACAAAAATAAACTGAAAATCCCCCAGAAAGTCCTTTATTAACGACGATTCAGCTGAAAAAAGTTGAGAGAAAGAAACAGGGCTGAGAGAGTTTCTACGGAAGCTCGTTACTGCAAAGAAAAACACTTTAATTAGTCAAATTTATGATTGACTATCTAATGATAGTCATAATAATGAGATTATTCATTACTGTAATAATTAAAAAAATAAAGCCATAATTATGTCAGAATTATAAAATAGTAAAAATTTTATTATGCGCTTAATCATTAAAGTCGGTCATAACTGAAAATGATGGAAACAATTTTGAAAAAAATCATAATCATTAGAGTTTAAGTCAAATATATGTTGTTTTCTCTAATTAGTCAAAATTCTGGTAGTAAATTCTGAGATTATGGGATGTGATTAAAATCTTTCACCTCTCATGTAGTTTGATTTTTATCATAAGCACAACTTTCCATTTTTTTTCCTTTTCTTGGCAGCAATGGGCTTCCATACTTTTTCTGTACATATCAAATAGAAGAAGTCACATGACCCAAAACCAGGAGTCACACCACTCAAATTCAGCTAAAAGACTGTTGTTTTAACTCATCTGACTGACAGTTTGACTAACAAATCCGTTTCCTTTCAGGCCCTCCAGTCCCGCCCCCCAGCGTACGTGTCAGCGAGAAGTCGTCGAAGATCACTCCGTCCTCCATCTTGTTCCGCTTCAACTGCTCCTGGTTCAGCGACGCCAACGGAGCCGTCAGATACTTCGCTGTGATCGTGGCCGAGTCCGAAGGTACGAACACGCCGAATGTTTTCTGTCAATCGCTGATTTCATCACAGACACACAGGATTCAGACGTTCAGACAGATCGTTACTGACGCTCACGGCGGAGAAAACAGGGACCTGTGACACCTGAGACGGAGGGAAACGTCCTCTGAGCTCGTGTCCATGAACGTCTCCGCTGTCCCTCCTCTGTTAACACCTCCTTCATCTCACTTCTGACAGCCAATGAGGTGCTGCAGCCGGAGCAGCGCCACCCTCTGCCCTCCTACCGTGACTACATCAGCAACTCCTCCGTCAGAGCCTATCAGACCGGCTACTTCGCCAGCCGCTGCCCGCAGGACGCCGACACCTCTGCCGGACAGGTAACAGCAGCGAGACTCAACAGGTGCTGCTGAGACGAGGCTTAGTGGAAGCCGCGAGGGACAAACTGCAAAGCTTTCCCATCAGTTTATCAACAAAAACTGTTTTGTATCCAATCAATCAATGATTGATCAGGTGGTGGAGGTGAACCTGGGGGCTGGGGGGGATCGGCTGGGAGGGGCGTGTGATCGTTACCATGACGACGACCTCTACCTGAGTGACAGCTACGGCGGCTTCTGTGACGGGCCACTGAAATCCAAAACCTCCTACAGGTATGACTGACGCACACACACACACACGCACACACTCTACAAGTGCAGAGATAAAAATCTGATTGTGTGTGTGCGTGTGTGTGTGCGTGCGTGTGTGTGTGTTCAGGCTGAGTGTGCGAGCTTTCACCAAACTGTTTGATGAAAACCACCGAGAGTTTCTTCAGCCGCTCTTCACTGACACTTACCTGTCCTCGCCACTCAGGACGCACTCAGGTGAGTCACTCACTCACACACACACACACACACACACACACACACACACACACTCCTGGATGTGTACACTGACCTGTGTGTGGCCGTCCTTCCTGTGCGTTGCTGTGTGTCAGAGCCTCTGGGCGGCGTTGTGGAGGGTTTGAGTGCTGGGATGTTCCTGATCGGGATGATGGTGGCCGTCGTGTCTCTGCTGGTCTACAGACAGAGGCTGCGGAAAGTGTGAGCGCACAGAAACACACACACACACACACATTTAGACGTCTTCAGCTGCTCGTCTCACCCAAGTCTAAACTTTATCTTAAGAACTTAGTTTTTAGTTTCCAGCTGTAACTAACAGTAGACAGAAGCACTGAAATATCAGCTTCATGTAGCTCAAACAAAGAGACGCAGCATGTTCCTCAGCGAGCTTCAGGTGTCCTACACAGTCAGGCTACCGTCCAGGCTTTAGGCTAAGCTAGGCTAATGTCTCTGACTGGACTCGGTCTGGACGCTCACTGTCCGCTGTCTCTAAATGCTGAACAAGGCCTTTGATTCTTTAGCGTGAAGAACGAGCTACATGCCTTTAAACTCAAATGAAATGAGACCGAAGCCGTTAAAACAGCTGGAAAATGAAGTGAGACGAAGCGACAAGAGAAATATGATTTGAACAACGAGTAATCTAAAAGTTCATGAAGCACATCGCCATTAAAGGCCACAGTAATAACAAACAACAATAAACAGCTGCGACGTCTTCAGGTGCTTCCTGCAGTTTGTGTAACTCTGTGCGTGTGTGTGTGTGTGTGCGTGTGTGGGTGCAGGGCTGTGCAGGAGAACCCGGTGGTGAGGATGAGCATGTGGAAAGAGGTTCCAGCTTCAGGTTTATATATGGGTGTCAGGAGGTAAGTGTGTGTGTGTGTGTGTGTGTGAGTGACAGATCAGTTTCCAATAGCTCCCACGTCCGATATGTGTGTGTGAAGCATCAGTTTCCAATAAAGTGCTCACTCTCTCTCAGATCACCTCATCACTCAGCCACCACAGTCCACAGCATCTGTTAATTACTCTGAGAGCGTGTGTGTGTGTGTGTGTGAGTGTGTGTGTGTGTGTGCGCGCGTGCATCACAGCTCATTAAGTGACTGAGCGTGGACACGGAGCTTCTCTAACAGCTTCAGTTCTTCTATCATCGCTGCGTTCAGACAATCTGCTCGTCAGTCAGAAAACAATAAAAACAAGTTTGATGTTATTTCAAAACAGCTTTTAGAAAACGAGTTGATCAATAATTTGATCTGAAATGTCATATTGGTCCTTTTAGTTTGAGGAAGAAATGAACAAATTAAATGTATAAACAGTAAACTGGAGCGCTCAGCGGACACACACACTCTCTGTCTGTCTTCTTCATGGTTCACGTTGTGTGTCTGGTCGTGGTTGGGGGTCGTGACCTTTGAGCCGACGCGTCGCCAGCTGACGAGCGCTGTCGCTGTTTCTGTAGGACGCTGAACTGAACGGTGTGAATGAATTGGGATGTGAATAATGTGTGACGTCGTGTTGGTGACGGCTCGCGGGATGCAGATTCTTTTTGACTGAACCTTTATTGACAACCACATTTCATTAACATGAACGTCTCTCTTCCTGTTGCAGCAACCGTCGCGTCACCAGGTGAGATCTCACATTCACGCTGCTGTGATTTCTGTTAACATGCAGCTGGACATGCTCATCTTCCTAACCTCTGTCCATCCATGTCCATGTCCATGTCCATGTCCATGTCCAGCCCCATCAAAGCCTGCCACTTTGAGTCCCATCTGACCAAACTGCAGGCCGACTCCAACTACCTGCTGTCTGAGGAGTTTGAGGTAAAAGAGGACGTTTGATGCTCAGCGTCACGTCAGGACAGCGTGAGAGCTGGGATCAGTGAGCCCATGAAGACCAGGATTTAGTCTGATCCTGACACAGATTACTGCTCAGATTTATAATCCTGTTTACTTGTTCAGGAGTGACATCACATAGTTTCATACTGTACTCAGACAGGAGGAAGTATTCAAAAGCGTCCTGTGAGAACCACGTATCTGTCTGTAATATCGTTTTTTTTACAGTTTATTAAAATAGTTTTTGTTGGAAACATCTGGCAGGCCGAATCAAAGCTCATGGGGGGCTACTTTTGGGCCCGTAGGCCCCACGTTGGGCCGCTCTCTGACTGAATCCTGTCGTTTGATACAGGATCTGAAGGATGTGGGCCGAAGCCAGATGATGGACGTCGCCCGACTGCCGGAGAACCGCGGAAAGAACCGCTACAACAACATCCTGCCATGTGTGTACTGGTGTGTGTGTGTGTGTGTGTGTGTGTGTGTGTGTGCGCGCGCGCGGTGAATTAAATGGGCTTTAACTGTCTCTGCTACATTCAGTAAACTGTGTTTCTCTGGAACTTAAATGGAGCCTAAAATAAACGAGGAGCGTAGACGTCAGCGTGAACGCCGACGTGAAAGTCATCTTGATGACATCGTTAAGGGTTTAATTAGTGAGACAGCATCTGTTCCCATGGCGACAGTGATGTACCCGTCTGAGGGTCGAGGTGATGAAGACATTAATAACTGCACACGCTGATGATGAAACTGGATTTCCTCGTTTCAAGAACATGAATTCACCTTAAACGGCTTCGTGTTTCCCCTCATCAGGACAGTTATCCTTTTTTTTTTAAAGAGTTTTTGTAGGTTTTTAATAAATCTGCAGCTACTTTTCATTATTGATCAATCAAGACTGTAAGTGACAGATTGATCTATCCATCATTTGGTACAGAAAATGTAAAAAAAGTAATAAAAATTTAATGCTAATTTCTCGGAACCCAAAAAGGCAAAATATTCAGGTCACTTTGCGTTTCGGTTGACGAGTGACTGAAACGATTGATCGTTTGCTTTTCTGTCCATCAGCTGATCACTGAGGCTCTTGATTGATTATTATGGTCTGTCTGTAGAACTCATCGTGAGCTCTGCAGTAAACAGGAAGTCAGTCATCTTTGAGATCAAATGAAAACATGAATCTCTCCTCTTCACGTCCTTCATCAGTTTCCAACAGAGGTTTAATCTTAATTTAAGGATTGTGACAGAAAATGAAGAACGGCGTCATTTATGTAAACTAATGTGTTTTAAAATTAAGTGAAGAAGCCTGCAGCTCGTGTGCACACACGTGTGTGTGTGTGTGTGCGTGTGTGTGTGTGTGCGTGCGTACGTGTGCACGTGCACGCCTGTGTTCGTGTCCGCGCGTGTGTGTATGCCTGTGTTCGTGTGTGTGTGCGCGCGTGTGTTCACAGACGTGTATTTGTCAGTATCAGTTGAAATGAAGTAATTAAGCGTCAGTCATGTGTAACTGGAGCCAATTTTCTATACGAACAGCAACATCTGATCTATGACTGGAGGTGATAAATTTACCACAGCAGCTCTATGATCACACACACACACACACACTCACTCACTCACACACACACACACACACACACACACACACGCACACACACACACACAGTGTCATAGTAAAATGAATCACGGTGAGTGTGAGTCATAAAGACATTTAACATTTTAAGAAGTATTCTCACATTCGATAATAAAAGCTGTCACGTGTGAAAGTTGGTGTCGATGTTTCTTCACAAAACAAGAAGTGTGCAGGAAGTCAGACATCAAAATCAATCATCAAAGTGATCAATGTTCCTTCTTTCCAGATGATTCTACCAGAGTGAAGCTGTCGTACCTGGAGGACGACCCCTGCTCTGACTACGTCAACGCCAGCTACATACCTGTACGTCCACACACTCGCACATACTGAACACGCACATGCAACGCACACACACAGACACAAACTATCCCCTCTCTCCTCTGTGTGTGTGTGTGTGTGTGTGTGTGCGTGCAGGGTAATAACTACCGCAGGGAGTACATCGCCACCCAGGGCCCGCTGCCCGGCACTAAAGACGATTTCTGGCGAATGGTGTGGGAGCATGGCGTCTACAATGTTGTCATGGTGACGCAGTGTGTGGAGAAGGGGCGGGTGAGTCACCGACGGCTTCATTTTGGGTCTACTTTCATTATTTTGGTCCATCCCACTTTAGTCGAGACTAAAACACCTCCAGGCTGAACTTTCTGTATATTCATGGTGCCCGAGGACGAATCCTGGTGATTATTGTTAAGGTTGGTTTGGCTGAACTGTGAAAACATCAAAATCTAATGACAAAAAACTGATTTAAGAAGGTAATAAACATCACGATTGGATGGATGATGTCTGCAGTCATACGCGGCTGTTTGACTTCTTATCAAACGTCTGAGCTCAGCTGAGAGTCGATGTTAAACTTTGACGTTTCTTCTCTTTAAGAACACAACAAACAGACCCAACATCAACTAAACATATCAAAGAAATTAAGACTGACGTTATTTTCTTGATTGTTTTTGCCAATAAATGCTGGAAAACGGTGACGAATGCAGAACACATTTTCCTGTAAGGTTAATCAACCAACAATCCAAAAAGACAGAAAAAGACAGAAACACAGCAAATCCTCACAACTGAGATCTAAAACTGAAGAACGTTTAGTCCTGTGAAATCAATGAGCAGAGCGGTTAAAGAGTGACGGCTGGTCTGGGTCTGTGTGTGTGTGTGTGTGTGTGTGTGTGTGTGTGTGTGTGTGTGTGTGTGTCTGCGTCTGCGTCTGAGTGTGTGTGTGTGTGTGTGTGCGTGTGTGTGTGTCTGCGTCTGAGTGTGTGTGTGTGTGTGTGTGTGTGTGTGCGTCTGCGTCTACGTCTGAGTGTGTGTGTGTGTGTGTGTGTGTGTGTGTGTGTGTCTGCATGTGTCTGCGTGTGTGTCTGTGTCTGTGTCTGCGTCTGCGTGTGTGGGTGTGTACACGTGTGTGTGTGTACGTGTATCTTTGTGTGTGTGTGTGTGTGTGTGTGTGTGTGTGTGTGTGTGTCTGCTCTGCAGGTGAAGTGTGATCAGTACTGGCCTGCAGACAGGGAGCCTCTGTACTACGGTGACCTGGTCATCCAGATGCTGTCAGAGTCCGTCCTGCCTGAGTGGACCATCAGAGAGTTCAAGATCTCCTCGGTACCTGATCTTTACCTTGTTGATCTGTGCTCACACCCCTCAGAGTGTTTACTGACATATTATAATACCTGATCAATAAACCGTGACAGGAGAGCAGCTCCAGTTACCCTCGCGTGCTGCGTCACTTCCACTACACTGTGTGGCCTGACCACGGAGTCCCAGAGAGCACCCAGTCCCTGATCCAGTTTGTGAGGACGGTCCGAGACTACGTGGACCGATCGCCCAGCACCGGAGCCACCGTCGTACACTGCAGGTAGGACTGCGTGTGTGTGTTCCTCAGACATCAATCTTATTGACTGGAAGTTAAAGCTCTCCATGATGAGCTGAAATCATTTTAAAGTGTGTGTGTGTGTGTGTGTGTCAGTGCTGGTGTTGGCCGTACAGGGACCTTCATGGCCTTGGATCGGGTTCTGCAACAGCTGGACTCTAAAGGAACCATAGACCTGTACGGCTGTGTGTTCGACCTCCGCCTGCACCGCCAGCACATGGTCCAGACTGAGGTACGCCCCCAGACCCTGCTTCTGACACCCTGACCTCTGACCTTCTAATCACATGTTTGGACTTAAAGGTGCAGTAAGTGTCTTTTGACCACTCAAGAGCGGGAAAACAAAAAACACAGAAGCTCATCAAGATGCTTTTGCTAACATGTTAGCAAACAGTTAGCAAGCACAGAGCAGCAGGAGCGTCCTACCGAAGTCATGTTTTGTGTCCACACGATGAATACAGTGAATATTAGACAAAACCAGAGCTGTAACACCAGTAAACACTGGGCTGGACTGGGGCTAAAACAGGACGAGGCCTTTTGAGCCAGTGAATACTGGGCTGAAGCGCAGCTGACAGAGAATACCGCTCCAAACAATGCTGAAACACAATTAGCAAAGATGATTCTGCTGACTCCTGCTAAAAACTCCAGACAATGCTTCACTAAGCGACAACTAAACCAAGAGTTAACGTCAGTCCAAACCAGGACTAAGACGAGACCGAGAACTGCATCAAGACAACAGTCCACCAGTACTGGACCAAACAGAGCGTCAGAGGTGAAAGATGTGCTGATGTACAAACAGTACTCCACAACAGGGTGTTTGTTCTACTTTTAAACTCACTGTGTGTGTGTGTGTGTGTGTGTGTGTGCTGCAGTGTCAGTATGCCTTCCTGCATCAGTGTGTGCGTGATGTCCTGAGAGCCAGGAAGCATCGCAGCGAGCAGGAGAATCCTCTATACCCCATCTACGAAAACTTCAACCCTGAGTACTGCCGCGGTGAGACTCACACAGACCGTGACCTCTGACCTCTGGACACAGCCACGCTAGCTGTTTCCCTCTGTTTGCAGTCTTTATGCTAAGCTAGGCTACCAATGTCCTGACAGATCACCATCTTATCTGACTCACCAAGATGCAGATATTTCCCCAAATTTGGAGCCATTTGTTTTAGTGAAATGATAAATTTGCTCTTTTTCGTAATCAATTTTTTTTTACTTTAAAAAAAACAAAAAAACAAAACACTATTCACTTCTGGAATTACTAAATTTTCCGGGTGTGGGATCAGTTAAGTCCTATCTTACCTATCTTATCTTATTAAGCTGCTTTGTAAATGGTCAAAGTATATTAGATTAAAGTAAGCGGTTCCTTGTAGTCGTGCTGTTGCACGACTGCAGTTCTTTGACTTTTATAAAACCACTTTCATTAAACTGAGACAGTAAAACTTTTTATTTCTTCTCCTCAGATTTCATCTACACCGGACGCTAAACAGGCGATGGCGTCCATCCGATCGAGACAGAAGAAACTTTCACTCCTACATTATTAAAACTATCTGAAGTGACAGAAAAAACCCAAAAAAACCAGCAACGTATAAAAGTAAGCAAAGAAATGATTCGAGAGGAAAAAGCTGGTCAATATTTCACCAGTTAAATGTATTTTTCTCTGCGGTGTGTCCGGCAGCTTTTCAAGTTTTAACTACTTTAATTAGAGTCACGAATGCCGAACGACTGAAAACACGTCAGAGTCCGTTAATGAACGTGATGAACGATGCTCTGAGGCGCTGAAGGAAAACACGGGTCGATCTCAGGTGGGTGGAGGATATTAAAGACGTGTTAGCTCGCGGTGTTAGCGTGTTAGCTGTCCGTCATGTGACTGATCACAGGGAAGAAAGAGCCATCTGTTTTTTCTGTTCTATGTTCTCACTGCTCAGTATAAGCTGTTTATTTAAAAACCTACACATATTGCTGTATGTAAATATTGATGTAATACTCTTTTATATGATTATGAATATATACTGTATGCCATCTATTTCTATCCTGTGTAACACTGACACCCTTCCAGTTAATGAATTTATGCCATCAAACACTTCTAACCTGCTGGATTCAGACTTTAACTCACTGAAAGTTAATTCCTAATAAAAGAAACATTAAAACATTTACTGTCTCTTTCATAAACTCTCTAACATTTAAACATATTAAAGAAAAGTCTGAATACGCAGCAGAAACTCCCTTTTCCTTTTGTTTTGAAACAAGTCCAGTTAAAAATATTTGAGACATGTTTAAGGTCCTTTGAGTGTGTGAACAAAATAAGTATGATTTTGTGAAACTTCACTTCTGCAAACTGAACATGATTAAACATCGTGTACGTGTACTTTAAGTATTCTGCTGGTCGTTTGGTAAACCCTCTTTCTGCTGGAGGACTTTCAGGGTTTTGAAATGATTTCTGCTGTATGGATTTATTCCTGAGGACATATTGATCATTGGTTTTTAATCACTGGGCTGTGAAATAACTCCATATTATTGTTTCTGTGTTATTATGATGTGATCTTACTACAGCTTTTTCAGACTAACAGCATCAGTTACTAAAGGTTTGGGCTTTGTCCTGTCGTCAAACACCAGTGTATCATCAGAACGATGTTTTAATGATGTTGAATGATATTTTGATCCCACCCAGCTCTCAGAATGTAAAGCACTTTTTATAAGACGCTGTCAAACGCTGTAAACTGGATTATTAAACGCTCATTAAAACTGTTTCTGTGTGGGTTTTTTTTTTTTTTTGGTCTCATTAATGATTGTAAATTAATCTTTGATCATCAGTTACACTGAATTAATTTGAAACTTTACTTTAAATCATTTTCTTTCCCTTTCAGATTTAGTTTTTACCCTAATCTGTCATCTTCATATGTACATAGTTTATGTGACCATTTTTAAAATATTTTTCTCTCACAGACCAGCTGAAGACTCTGCAGTTTTTCAGTATTTTCCAGCTGAAATGCAGAAAAAGGACAGACCTCCTAAAATAAAGATAAACCTGATCCTGGTCTTTAATCTGACAGTCAAAAGCAAACGATCATCCTTTGATCTCAAGTCTCTGTTTCAAACTTCTGATCTCCATATTGATCTGGGGCGCCGAGGCCGGAGCAGAACTGGGTAACCCAGATCCAGCAGCTATCAGGGGCTTAACGGGGGCTTAGCGATGAGGGCCTGAGCTGAGCCCGACTCCCTCAGGAGCAAACCTCCTGCTCCTCCTGCTGCTGCGCCTCCTCCCTCCTCTCTGTCCTGGCAAAGCTTCATACTGAGGCAAAGTTAGGAATCATGCAGCTTCACGTCCATCCTGACGGTCAACTCAAAGAGGGACAAACCTGTCCAGGCAGCAAGGACGGTCCAGAGACAACAAGCTGCTCAGAAGAGACCCTTCAGGTTTCAGTGGTTCAATGTAACAAAGTTTTTTTACTCCACTACATTTATCTGAAGCTTTAGCTACTCTGCAGATTAAAATTTTACATTTTTACACACAAAACATACGAAGAGTTTATGAAATCTGTTTTGTTATAAATGAAACCACCAAATAGTTTCTATACGTGCAGCTGGAACTACTAGACAAATAAATTAGATAAAAATAGATGGACGGACAGAAAGATAGATGGATAGATACTTCATTCATCCCCACAGGAAATTCCACATTAGACATTAGTCGACTGACAGTTAATAATTAATGAACTGATAGTAGTTTCATTGATCTTTGCTGTGGAATCATCTGATGTTTGATCTTCTCACATGTTTGATTTGCTGCTTTTCCTCTCAATGATCTCAATGATCTGAATGTGTTTGGAATCATGTGGAGCTTTGGACTGTTGGCTGGACCAAACAAACATGGTGAAGGTGTCACTTTGGGCTCATTGTCACCACATTTCTCACTATTTTCACAATGTTTCAAAAGCAAACGATCGATCGATTGATCGATCGATGGAGAAAATGATCAGCAGAATCATTCAATTAATCCTGCCCTAAAAAATGTAAACGCTAATGAAAAATACTACAATATAAAACTCTCCTGTTATTGTTTATCATGTGCACGGTGGCGGAGTGACGCTTTGCACAGGAAGTCAGTCCATTCAGGGAATTTGGGATCCTCTAATGATTTTGCGTCTTAATAAAACAAAACACTCCAGCAGATGTTTGGCTCACAGCATCAAGCTTCACATTTGTTCCCCTGAAGGGAAAAAGTTTCCTGCGCTCTGATCCTTTAACTTGTTCCGCTGACCTGAAGCTGAACTCCTCAGACGGACTCGTGGTATTTCAACAGGAGACTCGTTTTCATCCCGTCTGCACCTCAGCAGCGAATCATTACCTGAGATACTGGACGAGTCCTGTCTGCCCGTTTGAGCCGTAATGGCGGTGCAGAATATCTCAGAGCTGACCTTTCAACACCTCCGGTATCAGAGACGCTGACATTTTACATTTCTTACTTTACACACACAGAGTGCAGCAGATATGAAGAAGACCATTAAGACCAGAAGACACGGGAGGAGCTGCAAGAGGGACGAGACAAGAGGATGTCTTTTCAACTTCTTCTTCTCCTCTTTACGTGACTTCTGTTAAAAAGCTGAAAATAGACTAAAACTGGATCCTCTGTTTCACGAGACGTTCAGACAAACATCCACTGTGAATCCAGCCTGCGGTCATTTACACGTGACAGGTATAATGTTGACCACGTCCACCATCACAATGTAGCATGTTAGCATGCTAACATGTACTGATTAGCTGTAAACAGAAAGTCCAGCTGAGGCTGATGGGAATGTCTTTAGCTCTGTAGGTATTTCAGTCTGGACCGACAAACTGACGCCGGCATCCACAGCATCACGCTATCAGCTACATCATTATCATCATCATCATCATCTGCTGATCATCATCTCAATTAACTAATCCTTTGGCATAAAAATGTCAGAAAATGTCCATCAAAGGTACCAGAATAACTTTAGTTTGACCAACAGCCCAAAAACACATTCTGCAAGTACTCAGTTTACTGCTCACAACGGACAGTCACTCTCATTATTGATTAATCTGCTGATTGATTAGCTGCTTTGTCCATGAAATGCTGCAAACTATGCCAATCACCCTTCCTCCCAGTCTGAGGTGGTGTATTCCCAACAGTCCAAAACACAAACACGTTTAGTTCAGTCACATAAAAATCACAGTTCGTCATAAAATGGATTTTTAAACTCTGAACAAAACAACTAATCTAATCTACTAACTAACTAACTAACTAACTAACTAATCTATTGATTACCAAGACAGGCGAAGGGACATGCCTGATGTCGTCCCATCAGTGATCAATGCTGTGACGTACTTACTGACGGCAGCCCTGCGTCCACAGTAGATCTGGAGCGATCCCTGAGTGTCTCTGCTGCATATTCAGGGCAGGACATGCAGCCAATCACGGCTGTTTTACTGAGTCTCCCATGAGCGCCTGCTGTCAGACAGATGGACCGACATTAAAATAGTTCCAGTCAAATATTTTCAGTTAGGAGTCACTTTTCAGACGAGCAGCTCGGCTCGCAGCCCCTCCTGACGCCATAGAGCGTCACGTGACGGTGACTGTTAGCGCTGAGTTTCTCATCATACATTTACTCCTGGTGGCCCACCACAATATCCACATTTCCTGCCTGATATTGATTTATGGATTGATGATCACAAACATAACACAGTGTTCAGACTTCACCTCGGCAGCCTGCCCAGGTGTATCATGGCCACCAAAGTATAATTTACAATCCATTTTAGCAGTTTTCTTTTAGTCTTATCTTTTATCTGTCCAAGAAAATGACACCATCCGCAATCAATTAACAAGAGGACAATGTGTCAAAACAAGGAAATGTCTTTGTGAAACCTGATGGCTGCGAGTCGTCAGCAAAGTGAATTTCCCTCTCAAGCTGTTTCACTGAAAGTTCAGGGCCCTCAAAGGATAAAACTCTGCAATATTTCAGGAAAAAAAAACATTATTATTATTATTATTATTATTATTCCATAAAAGAAGAAGATTTAGAAGACAGTTTGAGGTCATTTCGGGTCTTTCTTCTACTTTGATGTCAGCACTGAAGAGAAGAGCTGATGTACTGCCTCAGTCAGCTTCCTGTTCTGCTGATGGTGGCACTGATAATATTTACGGGTTGAGAGAAGGCAGCTGAGAGGAGGTGCTGTCTGCGGAGGTGCAGAGAGAGGTGTTAAATGGCCACAGAGGGCCAAGAGTTTGCAGGTTTTTAATCCAGCTGAGCAGCAAAACTGATGCTCTGACGACTCTACTTACTGCTCGTTAAAATGAGAGCCGAGATGGAAAGAGGAGGCTAATTAAAACTAAGCTCTGTCAGCAGTGACGTACAGAAAGAAACATCTGTGAGGGAGTCTAGTACTCTGAGGTGGAAAGGTGCTATCACTTGACAGGCCGACGTCACTTTACAGACTGACATCACTTTACAGACCGACGTCACTTTACAGGCCAACGTCACTTTACAGACCGACGTCACTTTACAGGCCAACGTCACTTTACAGGCCGACGTCACTTTACAGGCCGACGTCACTTTACAGGCCAACGTCACTTTACAGGCCGACGTCACTTTACAAAGCCGACGTCACTTTACAGACCGACGTCACTTTACAGACCGACGTCACTTTACAGACCGACGTCACTTTACAGGCCGACGTCACTTTACAGGCCGACGTCACTTTACAGGCCGACGTCACTTTACAGGCCAACGTCACTTTACAGACCGACGTCACTTTACAGACCGACGTCACTTTACAGGCCAACGTCACTTTACAGGCCGACGTCACTTTACAAAGCCGACGTCACTTTACACAGCCCGACGTCACTTTACAGACCGACATCACTTTACAGGCCAACGTCACTTTACAGAGCAGACGTCACTTTACAGGCCAACGTCACTTTACAGAGCAGACGTCACTTTACAGGCCAACGTCACTTTACAGACCGACATCACTTTACAGGCCGACGTCACTTTACAAAGCCGACGTCACTTTACAGGCCGACGTCACTTTACAGGCCGACGTCACTTTACAAAGCCGACGTCACTTTACAGGCCGTCACTTTACAGAGCAGACGTCACTTTACAAAGCCGACGTCACTTTACAGAGTCAACGTCATTTTAACAAAGCCTACAATGCATCATCTCAAAAATAAAACAAATGTCCAGATAAACATTCAAAATAAAACAGGAACAACTACAAGTCACACTCGACTAACTTGTACAATAGATCTAAAAATATCAGGACCAAGTCAAAGTATATGTATGTAAAAGTTTATAAAAGTCATTGAAGTAGGCTCCACCTTTACCAGCTGCACCATTAGTGATATTTACACATTAATTCATCATAATTATAATCCAATTATGTATTGTATGTATTATTTGGATTGGCAATTCTGCTTAATGAGAACTTTTACCTTACTTTAAAGAAAGTTTGCTATGTGTGGTATTGTTACTGTTGTTTAAGTAAAAGAAAGTACTTTTCCCATTTATATCAAAATGTATTAGTTGCTTTAAATTTTGTTTTGAATCTAAATCTGCAAAGTAACCAGTAACTCAGTGTAGTGGAGTAAAAAGTTAAATATTTTACTCTAAAATAGAGTGGAAGTACAAAGTAGCACAAAATGGAAGTACTTCAAAACTGTACTTGAGTAAATGTACTTAGTAACTTTCTGTCACTGCTGACAGTCAACATTGAAGCAGCAGGTAAACAGAAACTGAAGCTGTGAGGACGGGTTAAATATGTGATATTTAGGAATCAGACTGTGGTCAATATGACATACAGTTGGTTTATACATAAAACAATTTTATTATAGCCTTTCCAATTGTAGACGTTACTCTCCATTATTTCACTTGATAAATTACAATAAATCCAGTTATTTTCACAGTTGAAATGTCTTAAAAACAAACGGAAATAAAGTTTTTGGGGACGATCACTTTTTGGCGCCACGCTGGTTCCCATATTAGTCACAACTACTTCCTGTTTCATGGAGAAAGGTCAAGTCGCGCCACCACGGTCAACGAAAACTCCATCTTTTAACAGTTTGTCATCTCAAAGATGTTCACATCGCATCGACGGAACCTGAAGTCGATCTGATTCATTATCAAGGAGGAGTTCGTTCAAGTCAAAACGCCGGTAAATCTGCGCTGAAGTTACACAGTAAATTCAAAATGGCTGACTTCCTGTTGTGGTGGTTCAGGTTGCCTTCACATGCCCATCACGTCTGTACGCAAGGATAATCGTTGAAATCTTATAGGGGAGACTATCGAAGCATTCTGACACATTCACACACATAAAATCTTTTTAAATCATCATTTTAATTAAAATAATTTTAATCACCACTGATTTGTGAGCAGAGTTTTCAGAAACTGGATTCACCTGGCGTTGATCTGCGTTAGTGTGCAAACGTCACAGCGTCCTCGCACCGCCAGTGCTCGAATGTGACCTAATGACGCAGTTTATGCTACAGACAGAAATAATGTGTGTTTGTTTTACTCACCATTCCTCTTTTCTTCGGGAAAGTTGTTAATATCATGGTCGGATACCTTCCCACGGCGCTCGTTGTTGAAGTCTATATCCTCTACAGCAGGGGTCACTAACAGGCGGACCGCGGTCCGAGTCCGGACCCAGACACCGTCCTATACGGACCCGGACCTATAACCAGTAAATTATTAAGGGATTTCAAATTTTGACGGGACACTTATATTTTAACCGGCGCAACTTTTCTAGTCTTTACGGCACCGGTTTAGCGGCTCAGGAAACGCACAAACCAATTGCATGCGAGTTAAGCCATCCCACGTGATGCTACCCAGCCAGTCGCATCTCTGCATTGCGGACGATAAACTTAGCAACTCTGACTGCAGTCAGATGAGGAGTGAGAAGCGAACGGAGAGACGATAGAAAATTAGAAAGTTAGAAAGATAGAAAAAGAAAGAAGCGATACAGGGCGAGAAGACGGAGAGGAGAGTGAGCGAAAGGCAGGGAGAAACTGAACAACAAAAAGTGTGGAGAGTGGGAAAAGAGGGAAAGAAAGAGAAACTGTATAACTGTTCAGCTGTTATTTTCAAATTAGTTGAGACTGTTAAGATGTGAAAGTTAACAAAGAAAAAGGAATATTCAAGCTGTTGCTTCACTTTTACTTTTTCTAAAATTAAACACTTTCTTTTATAATGCACAATTTTTCAAAAAACATTTTATTTTCTCTATTTCATTTTTAAATTCAAATCTGCCTGGTTTAATGTTAAGTGACAATAAATACTGTCGAAATGTTTTTGAATTGTACTTTTTTTTTTTTGATCAGATGTTGATTACATGCAGATGTTGATACAACTACTAGGCTACTTCAGTATATATATCACACAAATCATAACGTTATGACATTATGATGTTCCGGACCTTTGCTTTAGGAAATTTTCTCTAACTGGACCTCTTTGAATTTTAGTTGAATACCCCTGCTCTACAGCATTAAGCTCGCTAGCTAACATCCGACAAACCAAGCAGCTGCTAGCATTAGCACTGCTGGACGGCTAACGCTGTTAACTTAAACATAACCGCTTCTTTCAATGGCTGTCGGCTTTGTGACTGTTGTTTGGTGTAAAGTGGATCGTTCGCGGTCTCACGACAGTGAAATTAAAACTCACGACTGACTGACGACATCTTCACCTGGTCTCCTCCATGACGGTCTCCTCCTCCGCGGCTCGACAGGTTCACTTTTTGTCTGCAATACTTCGGCTGACCACACACCAACCGATGTCTAGCACACAGTACTGATGAGGGGGTCGCTGTTTCACCACTTAGCTATAATTCAATCAGAAGTGAATTACAACAATAAAATATTATTATGTGACGACAAATACTTTGTTTGTTTCATTACAAGAATAGAACAGAGACTATTTGTGTCACCCCTAAAACAAACATGTGATGATCATATCATACCTTGTTTTCCTCATTGTAAATGACACATTCACAATGATGTAACTGAAAACACATAAATGTGTGTTTAAATGAACGTCAGGTGGATTCATTTGTGCTCAGACAGAAGAAGAAAAGGCTGCAGTGAGACTCACGATGAAGACAAATGTTTTTATTTAAAGATCTCTATCAGGCACTATAGTTCTCATCGTAATCGATAAACATGGCGAAGCGGCTACCTGGGTCACATGGTACACAGCTGAGGTTCAGAGGAGATGAAGGACGCCACAGTGCAGAGTACAAAGAAAAGAGAAGGAGCCTCCTGCTCACTAACAACCACAGTAATAACAATAATGACATTTATACATTAAATGAAAGACTTTTTCCTCCATGTGAGCCATCAGATACTGGATTTCACAGAGTGGATTAACTTTAAAATAAACCAGAAAATTAATTAAAATCTCATTAAATACCAAAATCATGCCCGTAAGAATATAATTAAACATTTTCTATTTTTGTGGTGAAGAAGCGAAATACAGCGTTTCGTTGCTACTGCAGTTAACAGCTTAGCATATGGCTTCAGATAGAAAATCTAACATTATCAATGTTGGACAGAAAGACAACAACAGCTCATTAAGTCTCATAAAAATACACAAAAATGCTACGGTGACGCTACATTTTCTTTGGAGAGTTGGGATGATTCAGGGGAAAAATGACAACAGCATGGCTTTTACTCAGTTTACACGACTGAAACACACTGAAACCTCGTCTATGCTCTAAATATCAGCGATGTTCAAAACAGCATCTGACAGCAGATCAACACATCTGAGTCCTAAAAGTTTCATGATTTTGTCTCATCAAAGTTTTCAGAAATGATGCTTCTCTGAAACAGGTTTGTAATTTTAGCACAACGAATGAAAGAAAATGCCAGGAGGGAGAGAGACAAGAGAAAAAGAAAAGTTAAAAAGAAATGCAAGAAATAGGAGCACGGGAGAAAGAAAGGAGGGAAATGAAAGAATTGGAGAGAGAAGAAGAAAAGGTAGGAAGAGGAGGGAACAAGGGAAGATGAAAGGAGAGAAGGGAAGGAAAGATGGATGATGCAGTAAACAAAGCTACATCATGAAGCTACATCAGTTTTCCTGCTCTGCCTCTTTATATTCACTCTCTACAGTCTTTGAACTCATCGTCAGGACCCGCCCTGTGTTTTCCTGATGTCTCTGAACGTCACACGGCTTTCTTTGGACACTGGTGTTTGGAGAACCTTCAGAGTTTTGCTTTTTATCTTAATGAGGGCATGACTACAGAGGCCCTCGAGGGACATAAGCAAAAACCGCTTTTTCCAAGCTTCTGGTGCATCAGGAGTCTTGACATCTATCATTTTTTTCCCGTTCTGTGTGTAAAACACGGTCATTCATTTGTTTGTTTATGTGAATTTAGCCGAAAAATCTGTTAGAAAACGATTGTAAACTGAGATCAGTTAAACCTGAAACACTGTTTCTGCACGTTACGCCTCAGGAAGGATGAAAACCAGAGTTTGTTTTCAGGGAAAGTTTGCTACTGACAGGCTGAACTCTGCTCAGGTCGAAGTGGACGGCACACAGAGAAGGACAGAGAAGAAGAAACGTGTGCGACGGACACATTTACCACCAAACCTGAGGAGGAACACTTGTATTTACACCAACAGTCGGGCCACCGAGGACGGAGGCAGCCGCACACTGAAGTCCGCCTCCTTCACTTTTCATTGGCAGCGACATCACTTTGCCTTGTGGCTGTTGCTAAGCAACATGTAGGTCATTTTTAGACCGTCGCGATGGCGGTGGCAGGAATCTGGAGACGATGCTTGGTGATCGCAGCTCGCCCCTCACGCGCGGTGAATCATGTTTGGTGATAGCAGACCTGTTGTGAACTGACTGCGCGGCACAAAAGTTATTTAGTCTCAAATTCAGACATTAGAAGTCGATTTACGGAACAATACATCTGCTTTTATGCAAAGCTGCTTCTCCTCTTTCAAAATTAAAGAGAAGAAGAAGATCACACAGGAAATGGCCAAACTTCAGCCAAACCTCTCACACTCATCTCTTAAAACATCGTCTGATGCTGATACGCCGTCACGCCGACGGTCAGCTGCTGTATGACCAGCATATAGCTCCCGTAACGATACGACCCGATCTGATCGAGTAATGACAGGAAGTGGAAAAGAGAACCCAAACTCCAGACGAGGAAACAGTCCTGCAGACGCTGGTCTTTGTACTGACTTTGGGAAGTTTGGGTTTGGTAACACTCAGCTAGATTTTTTTTTTGACTCTTCTTTTAGCATCCTGACATAAAACAGCAGTTTCTTTTCTGAAGAAGGAGACGATCCAATGAGTGCTGTCCAGGGACACGATTAGCCAATCAGTGCTGTGGGCGGGACTAACACGCTGGAACCAGACAGGAGGAATAACAGCAGTGATGATCTCTGTGGACTTGAAAACATTTCTGACTCAGCAAACATCTATCTTATCTGTGCCGGCATGTTCCAGGTCTGCAGCCCAGACCTGGGCCTCCTGAACCACTCGGGGTCCCCCTTCCTCAGCACGGGGTCCAGGCCAGAGGGTGCCTCGTTTCCACTCCGTCTGACTGACTTATATTTGATATCATGTGTCATAAATCATATTTCAGAGTCATGAATGAATCCAGATCATCTTTGCCAACAGACCCACCACCTTCTGATGTGAGGGAGCAAACAGCCAATCAGATTTACAGGAGTGACGAACGACAGGCTGCACGAGAGACTGTTGATGAAGGAAAGAAAACCAAATATGGCAGCCTGTTAGTTTGACCATAGATTTCAGCGGTGGAAACTAAACCATCACAGACATTAACAGTTGAGCACTGATGGCAGATCGAACAGCTCTTCAACAACAACACGGTTCCTCGACTTTCAGCTGCAAATCCCACAGACAGATGTGAAAAAAAAAGAGCCAGAATTATTATTGCTTCTCTACAATCAGTCAACATAAACACCTCAGAGCAGCTTGAGACCAGAGGACCACAGCAGAGTGGACGTTAACCGGATCAGCTCAGATCATCAGTTCAGAGCAATGAACCATCTGCACCGCCAGGATTTACTCAGACCCCGTTTACACATTTCATCTCTGTCCATCACATGACACATCTGACTGCAGTCCCTCGTGGTTTTGGGGCTACATGTGGACAAGTCAGTCAGAGGCTGGACTGATCAGGGATTGATCGATATGTGTAGAAACAGCTGGAGACACAGAACAAACTTGAGCTGCACAGAGGAGACAGACAGGTGCAGACAGACAGGCACACAGGTACCGAAAGTAAAGTCTTTGTCTGAGTCCTGCAACGGCGGATGCATTTGAATCATTGAAACCATTGAAACCATCAGGCTTCAGTCCATCTCGGATGCTTCTCGGCTGCGTTCACACGTTACTGTCTGAGCTCAGATAAGTGGACCAGCCTGGACCTGCAGCGGCTCGAAATAAACAGGGTCAAAGCCTCCTGCTTCAGTCACATGGTCTGGATCCTGGGTGGCCGCTGAAAGGCCTGCAGGCTGCAGCCACGAGCTGTTCTAACGTCGTCTTCCTCACTGTTTCCTGATGATCAGCAGTGAGCACGACAGAGCTCTGCTACATCCTCTCAGTGTCTTCTTCTCGAGTCTCATGAAGTCTCAAAGGCCTGACTGATGCTCTGATTGTTCGATGGCAGGAAGACTCTGAACAGATTGATTTTATTCATTTTACAGCCAGGCTGAAACGACACAGACCAAACTGTGCTCGTCTCTCAGCGTCTTCACAAATTCATGTCAAAGCCACTCAGAGTAACTGTCTTCCTCTTTTTGTCTTTGCTTTTAACGACGGGGCCATCTTGTTTGAATAAAACTTTAATGGAATTGTCAGTGGGGTCGTGTGATTCGTACTAACGTTGAGCATGAAAGTCGAATAAAGGACGAAAAAAATGTGTTTAATATGACTGGATTAATAAGAACACACAGCGTTGGTATTAAACCCAAATGAGAGACTTCAGAGCTGAAGGATTGTCTTCATGGTATTTAAAAATACAAATAAACTTTATGGGTCAGATAGGGAAGGTGAGGATGGCCAAGTTTGTAATCATTTACTGAAATGCTCTCGAGATAACACATATGTTTAAAAGCAAACCACAAGAACTTTTTAGGAACTTTTGCCATTTGTCACCATATGAGGGCATTGACATCATGGCTGTTTGGTGAATGTTTGAATATTTGCGTCACTCCTGGTTTTCCTGACGCATCTGACAGCTCGTCACTTTGTCGTGGCTTCATGAATAAAAGTCTGAGCTCCAGCATCAGAGCCTGCGGTTTGTTTCTGCTTTCTGCAAACACCTTCAAGGTTCAAAGAGCTCTCACATCAAGAGCCAGGAGGCGGTTTGGAGCCCCTGAGGCAACAGGAGTCGCTAATGGGCCCTCTGACGAGTCTACAGTGTATTTGAATTCATAAATAAATGATGAAGTCAGTTCAATTATTTAAATTCACCTCCAATCACACTGATTTTAAAATGTTTCCTCTGTTGACAGTTTATTTTCCACCTGATGACAAGAGGCAAGAGAGTCGGTATAAGATCAAATGAAGGAACAGCTTATTGATCAGATCAGCTGATCATCCTCGGCTGATTCGGACGGGGACGTGATGGATGTGACGGAGCGTCCTGCAGGACGACCTCTGCTGGGCCGCTGGTGAAAGTAACTGGGTACATTTACTCAAGTACTGCACCATACTTAGGTACAAATTTGATGTACTTCACTTGAATATTTCCAGTCTATTATACTTCAAACTTCTACTCCACTACACTTTAGAGCAAAATTTTGTATTTTTTTACTCATCTACATTCATCTGATGGCTGTAGTTATTTCCAGAGTAAGATTTCACTCAAAAAAACAAGTGATGACCTTGAACATCTCATCTTAAACTGTGACTCTCAAACCATCTGTTATCAGTTCAGATATTTCCCTCCTAAACGTCTCACCTGGTTTCATTTCAATAACCGTTCAAATGATCAAATATTGTACAAAAAGTCCATCAAATTAATACAAATCTGATGACCGTTCAGATTGATCTGCCAGTCTTTTGGAGTGGCCTGACCCCTTGGTTGGGCACCACTGGCCAAAACTAGCAAAGAGTATGAAGCTACTTTTACTTGAAGTACATTTTGTAGAGTGAATGCAGGAGTTTTACCTGTAACGGAGTGTTTTGTTTTTGGTATTGGTACTTTAATAAAGTACTGAGTACTTCCCCCACCGTTGATTCAATGGCTCTTAGGAGCACAGGGAGGTTGGACCACAGCAGAGGGATGGCTGGTGGATGACAAACATGAAACCTGTAGTTTTCTGGATGCTGTCTGACTTGTTAAACTCATACCAGGTTCAAGCTGCTGGCAGACTCTCATCCATCTGTGAACGTGTCATGTAAACGTAGAATCCGTCACTGAGGCCAAGAGGCTGGAGGAACGGTGGCTAACCTGACGGGAGGTTGACTTTGGCTCTAGTTTTAACACTTATGGCTACTGGGACTCAAAGGGAGACTAGATGAGGAGGAGAGCTGCAGGTCAGACGGCAGCTGGCGTCCCCGTCGCTCGCCGTCATTGTTATAAGAACTCTTCGTAATGACAGAAAACATCCTGATTCAAATCGGAAGGTTCAGCGTCCAACAGTCAATCAAAGGAGAGCGGCTGATTTTCTGCTGAACTCTGGAGACAACAGGTGGATTTCCCATCATCCTCCATTTACAGCCACTCCTGGTTTTAACATCAGACGCCTGCTGGCAGTTTGCTCTCGAGGACTCACGATGTGAACACAGCTTCCTGTTTCGTCTTAATGTTCTCGATCGCGCCGTCGCACTGGCACCGCAAACAGCGGTAGGGTCCTTGTGGGCGACGACAGCTCGGGGTCAGAGTTCGTGGAGAGGGGGTCTTCGGCCTTGTTGCAGCGGCGATCTGAGGCGGCTGACAGGTCTTGGCACACCTCGTAGGAGCACTTCCTCTTCTGGAGAGCTTCGGCTCGAACGGCCAGCGAGCGAGCGCACACCGTCAGCAGCACAATGAGCGTGCCCAGGAGGAGCGACACCATTGGCCAGAGGACGCAGTGCAGCAGGACGCTGGTGTCATGGGAGCGGCGCCACAACACGTCATCTGGCCTGAAATCACAAGAAGAAGAAGAAATAAACAAGCAGCAGAGGCAGAATCCACTGACTAAAAAACATGGACGCCCTTTCTGAAGATCCACCATGAAGCTCAGTGACTCCAGCCGTTGCCATCTTGGTGGCGTCTGACGCCACCAAACTCCTGGCTAATCCACACCTTCAGACTGGAGTCAATTCCTTCTTTGTCTTCACATACTCAGCCAATAAAGCAGATTCAGATTCGTGGTGCTGATCTACTTGTAATCCAGAAAAGGGGCAGAAATCTAACGTCACGTTAGCATGGCTCAGTATTCAAACAGCTATCCAAGCATGATGCTAACAGAGAGAGGCTAAGCTAGCTGCAATCCAACATTAGTTAACTGGACATGAAGCTAACATGATATCAGTGGAGTTAATCTGCTGCTGGTGCAGTGATCCGATAAAAGGCTGCAGAGACAGAATTAGCTGGACTGAACTGCCGGTGATGCAGCATTAGCTAAGAGGACGGGGCCACCAGCAGCCTGGACACTGTCCTGTGTCCAATGAACAGTTGAGACAGAGCAAGGAAAAATCAAGTGATGCTAATACTGCAGGTTTTTAAATATAACCCCACACACCAGGAGAAAAAGTGTGTTTCCTCGTCTTAACAAACCTTTTGAGTGTTCCAGTTCTTTTTCTCTAAAACACAAAGGAGCAGCTCGTTGGTAGCAACGCAAGCCCCCACCGGACCCTCGTTTATGAAGCTGAGCTTCCTCATTCTGATTCTTCTGGTGCAGAGATAAAAATAAAACCAGCCAAGGTCACAGGTAAGCACCGTCAATGAATAACAGGAGGATTAAGCTGACACACTAAAGGAGATTTCTGGTTTCTCTGCCTCATCAGTTTTCGGTCACGGCAGGAAAAGCCTTTGCTTCCTCACGGGCGACATAATAAATCAAATCTAAAAAAGAAAAGGATCCTTTCTTTATCTCTAATCATCTACAGCCACCAAGTGTCCCTCCAGGTTCCAGCATGAGAGGATTTTGTGCATTAATCATTTCCTTGTTTTATTTCCGCATCAGTGTTTGTTCAGGGTCAGGTGCTCGATGCTAAAAGAAGAAGGTGCTCAAGTAAAGTACAAGTACCTCCAATTATAGTTAAGCACAGGACTGGAGTAACTGCTGTCTTCACAAAAAATTAATCCCAGAACCACAACTCCTCAGATTCAGACTGAAAACATGATGACTGTGAGTTAAGAGTCACTTCTGTGAGGTCAAAGGTCACAGGCAGCAAATGAAAGAGTGGGAAAGGTTCTGTTAAAAATATCCCCATGACACGCCGCAGGTAGCAGCGGCCATCTGTAATCTCCCGAGGCAACAATGATCTGTCACCGAGGCAAATTTCACAGCATCACACTTCCTGTTTCCAATTTATCTGAATCACACCTGGAAATAGACTCCACCACACGTGTGTGTGTGTGTGTGTGTGTGTGTGTGTGTGTGTGTGTGCTCATCTCACCTCCTCTGCTGGTTGAAGAAGCAGGTGAAGGACTGGCTGCTGACCTCTTTGGTGAAATAGTCTTCCCACCACAAAACGCTGTCTTTGTTCTTCTGGTTGTCCCTCTCACATGGAGGGACGAACGAGCACTGAGGGCCAGAAAACACCACCAAGATCAGTCCTCAATAAGACGAGATAAGATGAGATAAGATAAGATAGACTTTATTTATCCCACAATGGGGGAAATTCACGTTACAGCAGCAACAAGACAGAGTGCAAAAAGTCAGAGAACAGGAAGACAAGAAAATATTGCACAAGTGTTATATACCCTATGGAATTTACAATATATACAATACGTACACTTATTTACTCATACATAGTACTCATTTAAAAATGACGATTGCACATGAAAACAGGAAAAATATGAGATGTGATCAGTACAACTTGCATTTGAGTGGATGTTATTGTGCACTGAGAGATGAGCCTTCATCAACCCCAGAGGAGAATTCAAGAGTCGCAGAAGTGAGTACAAGTACACAGAGAAAAGTGAAGAAGAACAAATCATAATAACAGTCACAGGGGACACTTTACTGCAGTACTTCAAGTACATTTTCCTCATTATACTGACACATTTTCACTGAAGTACATTTCAATGCAGGACAGAGTATTTTAACAGTGTAGTATTAGTACTCTAACTGTTGTCTTGCATAAGAACTTGTCACAGAGCTGATTTTAAACTTTCATTTTAACATAAATTCATTTGTCTCTGATTGGATGGCCGTGGCCTCTGCTGCTCTGACAGTGACGGTCACCCAGCAGGGGGCGCTGCAAAACGGTCAAAACAAGGTGACAAGTTTAATACTGATTGGCTCAGAGCGGGTCTGCAACGTCCTCCTCTTCAACAGGCTCGTTTCAGTTTCACCACCCAAACATAATCTCTCTCTCTCTCTCTCTCTCTCTCACACACACACACACACACACACACACACACACACACACACACACACACAGAGTCACCAAGCAGGAGGTTGATTGGTGCCTGGCGGGTTACTGTGGATCAAATGGTTGCTATGACGATGATGTGATTGGGGGGGGGGGTAAAGTGTCCCCTGTGTCTGTTCTCTTCTCTGGTCTCATTATTTGCTTTGGAAACATTGTAAAATAGTGAGAAATGTGGTGACGAGATCATTGAGAGGAAAAGCAGCAAATCAAACATGTGAGAAGAACAAACATCAGCAGAGATCATTGAAACCATTAAAACATCAGATGATCGATCATTGATCAATGGACTGATCAGTTTCAGCGGCACTCATATAAAGAGGAGAAGACTGAAGAAGTGTGCAGTTATAGTACCTGTACTTGTAAGACTAAAGCTGTAAAATGTATTTTGTGTTTGAGGTGCTTGAACTCGTCCGTGTGACGTCTTTTGTTTCTGTCTGTCTGTCTCATCCAGCTCAGTGAAGGTAGAGAGACCATCACGCTCTCTCTCTCTCTCTCTCTCTCTCCCCCCATTCATCCTCAGCACCATTCATCAAGCAGCCAATCAAACACGCCTCGCCCGATGATGTCACAAGTGGGTCGCCTTCCCAGATGACTGTGGTTGCCATGACAACAGGTGGAGGTTACAGTTGGGTGTGTTTCAGGCCCTGATAAGTGGCCTAAATGGGATCAATGGAGTGTGTGGACATGAGGCGGCAGCGAACACACACACTTAAAGCTGCTCCGAGGTGCTGCCGAGGCATCAGACGGTTTATGTTCAAAGACAGTCTGCTGTCACACCTGAGTCCACCTGAGTCCACCTGAGCCTCCTGCTGGTCTCCAGGCGAGCTCTTCATTTATTGTTTCATTTTGTTGATGCATATCAGATCAGATCAGATCAGAACAGATATACTTTAGAAGAAATGAAGAAGAGATAGAAGAGATATTGTTGTTTTATCAGGTATTGATAAAGAAGCATTGATCAGAATCAGGAAGTAATCACCTGATCTGATCCTCTCTGACACAAACTGACCTGAAAAAAAGCTGGGAAAGATGTGGAACACTCCAAAAACACCTGTTTGGAACATTCCACAGGTAAACAGGCTGATTGGTGACAGGTGAGAGCATCATGATTGGGTATGAAAGGGGCGTCCTGGAAAGGCTCAGTGGATCACAGAGGATGGAGCGAGTTCACCACTTTGTGAACACATGAAGGATGAAGGAGACGAACACATGAGCTCAGAGACACTTGTGAACACAGTGAACACAGCTCATAACCGCTAACATGCTAGCTATGCTAACACTGGTCAAAATAGCTTAGTTACTAATGGGATTAAAGGGTAAACACGGGTTAGAAAGGAGGACCCTCATTGGCTAACAGAATGAAACATTCAGCTTTATTGAGAGCTGTATTCGTATGATGTAGAAGTACTCAGAACTTAGGTAAAAGTGGTAATATCACACTGAAGGAATACAAATTACAAGTAAAAGTCATTCAAAAGTATTCAAAACGTACATCTGTCAGTAATAAGGTGCAGTATATATACACACAGTACATTAAAGTGAGTTTTTCTGATAATCAGCATGTTTCTGACCTGCAGCTGTCTTTGTGGCTGACTGCTAAACACATGAACATGAGGCCACGTCCACCTGTCTGTCCACCTGTCTGCCTGCCTCTCAGCCTCTGCAGGTCAGGTGTGTGAGTGTGTGTTGAGGAGGTGTGTTTGTCCTGAGAGGAGAAATCACCGTGTTTGCTGCATCATTTCGGAACAACCTCCAAACTAAAAATAAAAGGTTTGCTGCCTTTCAAAATGACCCAAATGAGACTTAAAGTTCAGCAGAGAAAGTTACTTACTTCAGAGAAAGTAAGAATACCACAGTGCAGAAATGCTCCGCTAGAGGTAAAAGTACTGCATCTGAAATCTTACTTAGCACAAAAGGATTGGCTTTGAAGTACAGCTGAGGTACACGTTAGACAGAGTGACCGAGGTACTACGACACGACGGCCAAAACTCCAGATTCAGATCCAGGCTGATCAGAAGGCAGCTTTAAGCAGAGCCCCTTCCTCCGGCTGCAGTGATGAAGACCACCGCAGAAACCTGGAGGAAGGAAAATGTCACTGCTGGTTATTTCCAGAGCAGTTTCACTGGAGCGAGGTGGCTGAAGCAGGAGGAGACAGAGGCTCCTGGCTGGGCAGGGAGGCACCGACGGCCCCCTGACGTCCTGGAGCTCCAGAAGCTCTGCCTCATTACGCTTAATTAATTTAAGTTAGCAGCGCATGCACACACACACACTCACACACTCTCACTCTCTTTAACACACACACACACACACGCGCACACACACACACACACACACACACACACACACACACACACACACACTATTACTGTCGTCATTCTTCTGTGATTAAATTATTCTGTTTCCTGAAGAAACAAAGCTTTCATGAATGCGGCGACCTTTCAGCTGATCTGTTGCACTGCATTTCATCTCTAATGAGGTCAAACGAATATCGAGGACAGTCTGAGGACAGTTTAAGGACAGTTAAAGACAGTTTGAGGACTGTTTGCCACTGGCCTCCTTAAACGATGAGTTTGGGCTCACAGTTGGTTGTTAATATTAAAATGGAGTAAAGGTTGGAGGTAAAGCCTGTGGAGCGCTGCCCTTTGGTCGGCCGCCACATTTACATCCATAACATAATTAAGTCATAAACGAGGAAATGACTTGGCTGTAATTGGCCGTCTGCCTTCATCTCCTCATCCTGGTCCTCATCCTTCACGTCTCCGGTCGGGCAGCAGATCAGCGGATTACAGCCGCAGATGCAGGATTCAGAGCCAATCTGCGCTTTAAACGACGGGAAGTGGAAGGAATCTGCTTGAAGGTGAGATTAATGAGGCCTGTCCTGCTGCAGGACGCACAGCGAGTCTGCGGGCGCTGATACGGGTATTGATCGCCGCCTGCGGCTCAATAATCACTTGTGGCTTTCAAATCTCAGTCCGACTCTCACTTACTCTGTTTGTTGTGTTTGATTTCCTATTGAAACGTCTTTCTCGTGTCTTTCTCCTGTAAGAATGTCAAATCTTCCCTGATCTCAGCTTGTCTCTGTCCTTTGTGTATTGTGTTTGGGACAGCAGCGTCCTTCCGTGATGAGTCACGCTGACAGATGATCTTTGTCAAACAATAACAGACACACACACGAACAGCTCAGCAACTCGGCCTGAACGCAAAGCAGCAGCATCGACAGGCGAGAACCAAAGCAGACGCTTCGTCCACAAATTTAACTTCCGCCTTTAACCCATCCTGGTCGTCCCTCCTCCGCGGCAGACCAGGAGCGGTGGGCAGCCAGACCGGTGCCCGGGGACCCATCTCGTCGTCACCATTGGTCAGGTGGTGATCTTCTTGCATGTTTTTAGTGGGGGTATATTTTACGGAGGATACCCCAGGTGAACACGGGGAGAACATGCAAACTCCACACAGAAAGGCCCTCCTCGAGCAGCAGGCACCGAAGGCCTGGTGGAGGACACACCCGGTGCCTGCAGCGAGATTGCTGTGGGGCGACAGTGTTGCCACCGTGCCACCGACACGACAGAGAGACACAAAGACAGAAAGACAGAAAAGACACGACGATAGAAAGACAGAAAGACACAAAGACAGAAAGACAGAAAGACAGAAAAGACACAAAGACACGACGACACAAAGACAGAAAGACAGAAAAGACACAAAGACACAAAGACAGAAAGAAACGACGACACAAAGACAGAAAAGACACAAAGACCCAAAGATGCGAAGACAGGACGACAGAAAAGACATGAAGACACGATGACAGAAAGACAGAAAGACACGAAGACACGAAGACACAAAGACAGAAAGACACGAAGACAGAAAGACACGATGACACAAAGACAGAAAAGACACAAAGACACGAAGACACACATTAGAAATGAAATCTGTTTCCAAGCTGGCGCCGTGGACGGCTGCCTCGGTGTGTTGTTGTTTTGCGTGTGCGTGTTGTTTTGTTTTGTTGTAACTGTGTTTTGCGACGGTACCCGGAGCTCTTTCACCAGAGAAGAGCTCATGAACATCAGGGTAACAACACCAGAGGATTTATTTCCTAAATTTTGCAACTGCTGTTGGGTAAAAACAGGGACTTTTCTTCATCTGCGGTTCTGTGCTTCACCGAGACGTGGCTCTGTGGATTAATACCGGACTCTGCGCTGCAGCTGGCTGGCTTCCAACTCTACCGCGGACAGAGACACGGAACTTTCCGGCAAAACTAAAGGTGGAGGAATCTGTTTCTTCATCAACAGTGGTTGGTGCAACGGCGTGACAGTGATCCAGCAGCACTGTTCTCCTGACCTGGAATCTTTCATCATTAACTGTAAGCCTTTTTATTCACCCCGTGAGTTCGCTTCATTCATTCTGGTCGGCGTTTACATCCCGCCGCAAGCCAACATGCAGGACGCACAGCGTATGCTCGCCGACCAGATACTGCGTGTGGAGCGGTCTGGAACAGTCTGGATGAGTACACGGAGGCTGTGATGTCCTACATCAGCTTCTGTGAGGACTGCTGTGTTCCATCACGCACCAGGGTGAGTTACAACAATGACAAACCGGAAGAGGCCTTCAGGAGTGGGGACAAAGACAGATACAAAGAGTCGAAGTACAAGTTTAGCAAAGCGGTGAAAGAGGCTAAACGACTGTACTCTGAGAAGCTCCAACACCAGTTCTCAGCTAACGACTCTGCGTCTGTCTGGACGCTCAGGCAGATCACTAACTACAAGCCTAAAGCCCCCCACTCCATCAACGGTCGACGCCTAGCCAACGACCTGAACCAGTTCTACTGCCGCTTTGAAAGACAAAGGGACAGTCCAGCAACCATCCCCCACGACACCTCTGAACAGCTCCAGCTCCAGTCACCTCCACCAATGCCCACCTTAAAGCCCCCCCCCCCCCCCCCAGTGACGACTCTTTCCATCCATGAGAGGGACGTCAACAAACTCTTCAGGAGACAGAACCCCCGGAAAGCAGCTGGACCAGATTCAGATTCAGATTCAGATTCAGATTCAGATTCAGCTGGACCAGATTCTCTCCCCGTCTGCCTTGAAGCACTGCGCTGATAAGAATAAGAATAAGAGAGAATCAGAGGGACAATCCCCTTTATTCGTCACACAGATACATGCCCATATCATGCCCACACACGCCCATGCACTGGTGAAATTTAACTTCCGCCTTTAACCCATCCTGGTCGTCCTTCCTCCGCGGCAGACCAGGAGCGGTGGGCTGCCATCCAACCGGTGCCCGGGGACCCAGTTCCTTTGTCACCATTGGTCAGGTGGTGATCTTCTTGCATGTTTTTAGTGGGGGTATATTTTATGGAGGATCCCCCAGGTGAACACGGGGAGAACATGCAAACTCCACACAGAAAGGCCTTTTTCCTCAAGCAGCAGGCGCCGAAGGCCTGGTGGAGGACACACCCCCCGTGGAGGACACCCCCCCCGTGGAGGACACACCCCCGGTGCCCGCAGCGAGAATCGAACCCAGGACCTTCTTGCTGTGAGGCGACAGTGTTGCCACCGTCCAGTGTTCATCCCTGTTGCCAAGAAGCCAAGGACCACAGGACTTAACGACTTCAGACCCGTCGCCCTGACCTCTGTGGTCATGAAGTCCTTTGAGCGCCTCGTGCTCTCACACCTCAAAGACATTAACACCTCACATCAAGAAAGCACAGCAGAGGATGTTCTTCCTACGGCAGCTGAAGAAATTCAGCCTGCCAAAGACAATGATGGTGCACTTCTACACAGCCATCATCGAGTCCATCCTCACCTCCTCCATCACCATCTGGTACGCTGCTGCCACCGCCAAGGACAAGGGCAGACTGCAGCGTGTCATTCGGTCTGCAGAGAAGGTGATTGGCTGCAATCTCCCATCTCTTCAGGACCTGTACGCCTCCAGGACCCTGAGGCGTGCAGAAAAGATTGTGGCTGATCCCTCTCACCCCGGACACAAACTCTTTGAGCCACTCCCCTCTGGCAGGAGGCTGCGGTCCATCAGGACCAAACCTCACGCCACAAGAACAGTTTTTTCCCGTCTGCTGTCAGCCTGATCAACAAGGCCCGGAACCCCCCCGACACTCTTCACATTCCACCTCTACCTCATCGATTGTATATATGTTTATATTGTTATATTTTTTTAAAAGATACAAAGACTCAAAGACAGAAAGACACAAACGAAAAATCAGATGTGCTGTTTTTAAAAACGCAGAGTAATCCACATCATAAAGATGACATCAGTGTGTGTGTGTGTGTGTGTGTGTGTGTGTGTGTGTGTTGAGATATTACTTCCAAAGCCAAAGCGGCTTTAGTTTGTTGTTAAGACTTCAGCACTTATGAAATATATAATGTGATGGACAAACACACACACACACACACACACACACACCACAGGGTGCAGCCATTAGGTGCAGGCAGAAAAGCACTCTGGGAAAATAAAGCAAGAGCTGACCTGTGTGTGCATGCACTGCTGAAGTAAAACACACACACGTGCACTCGCACATGCATGCAAGCACAAGCACAAGCACACACACACACACACACACACACACACACACACACACACACACACACACACACACACACCATTCAATCCATTTCTAGTTTAATGGAGTCTGCCAAGTTGAGCTAGGCTGGCTACATTAGTATTAGTGTGTGTGTGTGTGTGTGTGTGTGTGTATGTGTAGCACTGAGTTATGTGTACGTTTGACTGGGAGCCAGAGGAGCATTATGAGCTCAGAGCAATAAAGTCCAAACTGGCTCACAGAGAACAATCAAACTTTGGTTTTGCTGTACGATGATATTCAACGTTTCACTTAATATACAAAAACAAACACAAACAAACAAACAAAAAGAAACAAACACGAACAAAAACAGTCCTGTGCTTCTTCATAACTACAGAAATGCGTGAAGATGGAGCGGCAGTGAGCAGCAGCAGCAGCTACCTGAGCCTCAGGTGATCCCATTCAGTTCAGTTAGTTAGTTAGGTTGAAGGTAAGTTACAGGTGGCCTCATCGTGCCTGTCTGCTAAAAACAGCCAAAAAACGAGTGAACTCTGGTGGAGCTTCAGGGTTTCATGTTAACCACATTTACTAAAAGCACTTTCAAATGTCAATTTCTTTTTGTGCGAGATGAGAAGATGTTTGATAAAAACAGTTTGTGATGAACACTGCGCTCTCATTTATCATCATCATTATCATCATTTATGTAAAAACACACTGATGCTTCATCAGGGTGCTGTGGTGGGTGTGAACCACGAAGCTACACCAGGGCTCACTCATTCTTTGGCTGTTTTTACCAGATTCTTTGGGACACTCAAGCTGCTAATTATACCTCTGATTTCTTTTGACCAAAACTGATGAGATGATGGACAAAACTACCAAAATAAGAGA